>NW_025747135.1:0-68616 GCF_021184085.1 Oncorhynchus gorbuscha
GCAGGCAGGCAGGCAGGCAGGCAGGCAGGCAGGCAGGCAGGCAGGCAGGCAGGCAGGCAGGCAGGCAGGCAGGCAGGCAGTCATGTGATTCTAATAATCTGTCTCTGAACCCATACTGTATGTAACAGTCTCCCTCCCCCCCTCCTCTCCTCGACAGTGTGAGGTGTGCCATTGTCCTCTAGGAGACCTCCATGTAGGAGACAGTATGTGGCTCCACAGAGGGACAGTGCACTGTGAAGGCTGCTTCAGCACAGCCAGAGGTGTGTGTGTGTGTGTGTGTGTGTGTGTGTGTGTGTGTGTGTGTGTGTGTGTGTGTGTGTGTGTGTGTGTGTGTGTGTGTGTGTGTCCACAAATCCGTCATGCTATGCTGGCTTGGCTCTAATCCAGTCCTGTACGGGTTTCTTTACAGAGAAGTATCTCCTCTAGGGAAGGATGACAGAACGCTCACATCTCCACGGTAACACAGACAGAACACAGAGACACCGCTTCAGAAGTCGGAAAAGGACACATGGCTTTTACATGGGTGGATCTGGCGGTTGACGCAACAGTAAATGACATTTATAATGTAATCTGGATCTATAATCTTCACGACATCTCTTGGGAATGATTGTCACATATAGAATCAGATTCAATGCCCTGGTTGGATTCTTCATGTACTTCTCTATGTATCCATTTTTACCGCAATATGCACTTCTCTATGTGTATCTATTTTACGTAATATGTACTTCTATGTATCTATTTTTACGTAATATGCAATTCTCTATGTATCTATTTTTACGTAATATGTACTTCTCTATGTATCTATTTTTACGTAATATGTACTTCTCTATGTATCTATTTTTACGTAATATGTACTTCTATGTATCTATTTTCATGTAATATGTACTTCTCTATGTATCTATTTTCATGTAATATGTACTTCTCTATGTATCTATTTTCATGTAATATGTACTTTCTTATGTATTATTTTCATGTAATATGACGATTTGTTCAATCACATTACAATATAACCACCAACTGATGTCATGTTTATTCACATGTTGTACATTCCATCTACATTGATTTACAAAGCAACAAACTACTATATATACAGTATATACACATACCAGTATCTATATATTTATAAAATACATCAGGACAGAGACAGAGGGAGAGAGAGCTAGAGAGAGAAAATGAGAGAGAGAAGCCAGAGGGAAGAGCCAGAGAATAGTCAGAGAGATAGAGACCCAGAGAGGGAGAGAGCTAGAGAGCCAGAGAGGAGAGAGCTAGAGGGAGAGAGCCAGAGAGGGGAGAGAGAACTAGAGGAGCAGAGAGAGGAGAGAACTAGAGAACCAGAGAGAGAGAGCCCAGAGGAGAAAACCAGAGAGGGAGAGAGCCAGAGAGGGAGAGAGCCAGAGAGGAAGACCAGAGAGGGAGAAGCTAGAGAGAGAGCAGAGGAGAGAGAGGAGAGAGCCAGAGCCAGAGGAAGAGCCAGAGAGCCAGAGAGGAGAGGAAACAGAAGGAGAGAGCTAGAGAGCCAGAGAGGGAGAGAACCAGAGAACCAGAGAAGGAGAGGAGCAGAGAGCCAGAGAGGGAGAGAGCCAGAGAGCTAGAGGGAGAGAGAGAGAGCCAGAAACCAGAGAGGGAGAGAGCCAGAGAGCCAGAAGATAGAGAGAGAGCCAGAGAGAGAGCCAGAGGAGCTAAGAGAGGAGAGAACAGAGGTTTGTTTAAGGTCATGTTTAGACACATGATGTGTTATTGGTGCCAGGGTTGAAGGCAGAAGACAGTAAGTACTTGTTTAGCAGAGTAAACCACTGCATCCCAAATGGCACCTATTCCCTTATAGTGCACCTCTTGGAGCTAGGGGCAAATGGCACCCTATTCCCTATATAGTGCACTACTTTAGACCATGGCAAATGACACCTATTTCCCTATATAGTGCACTACTAGACCTGAGCCCATGTGTATAGCGCCGACAGCCCAGGCACTAACAGAAGAAACCTGGAACAAAGTTAAAGATGTTATTCAACATGTAACATATTTTAATTTAAAAAATGTTAATCTTACTTGAAATCAGGGCGTCACTGAAATGATCTAGGAAGTGATGGAAAAGATGGGTCATTTTGAACATCCATCCAGAGATGACCATACAGAAGGATGGATGGTCCTGAAGCTGTGTGAAATGGAATCCCGTTCCAGAGATGACCATACAGAAGGATGGATGGTCCTGAAGCTGTGTGAAATGGAACCCCGTTCCAGAGATGACCATACAGAAGGATGGATGGTCCTGAAGCTGTGTGAAATGGAACCCCGTTCCAGAGATGACCATACAGAAGGATGGATGGTCCTGAAGCTGTCTGAAATGGCACCCTATTCCCTATATAGTGCACTACTTTAGACCAGACCCATTATGTGCTCTGGTCCAAAGTAGTGCACTACATACTAAATAGGGTGCCAGATAGTGTTAAAGGTGTTGTCCACTGACATCATCTCCTCCAAAACATGCCACTCTTGGGGGGCGGAGTTGTGTAATTAATGTGTCCAATCGTTACACCTGACCTAGTTATCCTGGCCAATCACTGTGCATGGAACCAGCCACTGGAATAGTCAGCCCTGCCCACAAATATGCTCCTGGCTTTGTAAACACAAGAATGATTCTTTTTTATTTTTGTTTCCCCCAAATATCAGGGGAACAATACCTTAGAGGTTTAACAAAACCTAGAAGATTATACTCAGTGTTGGTATTCTACACTTCCTCTTTCAATGATTTAAAAACAAACATCATTTAGATCTTCAATCGAGTAACGGGGACAGTGATTCATTCCTTTATCAAATAACAGAACATTAAGTGCATAATCGGTGCAGGTGCCAATAGGGAGTCAAACCAGTAGTGGAGTATGGAGGGAATAGAGCCAGACAGCAACACCTTCATCTACAACATGTAGAGTCATATCTGTTTCCAGTCACATGGCAGCAGTTATGGTGTGATCAGTTACGCTGTGATCAGGACGGGTGTGATCAGTTACGCTGTGATCAGGACGGGTGTGATCAGTTACGCTGTGATCAGTTAGGCTGTGATCAGTTACGCTGTGATCAGGACGGGTGTGATCAGTTACGCTGTGATCAGTTAGGCTGTGATCAGTTACGGTGTGATCAGTTATGCTGTGATCAGTTATGCTGTGATCAGTTATGCTGTGATAAACGCTGTGATCAGTAACGCTGTGATCAGTTACGCTGTGGTCAGTTACGCTGTGATCAGTCATGGTGTGATCAGTTACGGTGTGATCGGTTACGGTGTGATCAGTTACGCTGTGATCAGTCATGGTGTGATCAGTTACGGTGTGATCCCAAATGGGCAGAGGTCCTGGTCAAATGTAGTGTATTATATAGGGAATAGCGTGCATCCCAAACGGCCAGAGGTCCTGGTCAAATGTAGTGTATTATATAGGGAATAGCGTGCATCCCAAACGGCCAGAGGTCCTGGTCAAATGTAGTGTATTATATAGGGAATAGGGTGCATCTCAAAAAGCCAGAGGTCCTGGTCAAATGTAGTGTATTATATAGGGAATAGGGTGCCACCTGAGAAACAGACAGACACAACACCCTTCAACAGAGAAACAAACTGGATATCAGAGAAGAAGAACAGAGAAGGAAGTGTGTGTGTGTGTGTGTGTGTGTGTGTGTGTGTGTGTGTGTGTGTGTGTGTGTGTAAAAGAGGAGTTTCACTTAGTCTGTGCTCATCAAATGGTCTATTGCAAAATCCATCAAAAAGTTTGACATTTCACACATTTTAAAAAGTCAAAATAGTTTCACAGACAAATCAGTTTGCTATAAACCTTGCAAGCAGGGTGAGAACAAAACAACTGAAGCCTTTAAACAGACAGACTGACTGCATTGCAATGCGTTTTCCCTTTTCCTGTTCCCAAAACGCCCATCTGGTTTGTAACGTCGGCACAAAAAACAAATGAGATTTTACCGGCTGATTTGCATAATTGAAGGATTCCCTGTAAATCCATGTGTTTAATACAAAGGCTGATTTCTTGCTTTGTTCGACCCACAATCATGTTGTTTACTGATCGACATGAACTGGGACAGGACCTTAGAGATGGAGAGAGATCAGTACTTGGAAATAACACTATTTGCATGGACTTTGCCACGGAGCGCTTCCACCATTTTAAAGTAGTCAACTGGACAGGGATTCCTATGAGTTGGGAGCGATCGGTCAATGATCAGAGAGCATTGTCTTCTTCAAATTGGTCCTCTTAGTTTTGTAAATGGCTTTAAGCTGTATCAAAGCCTTGTAGTGGCCACAACAAATGAATGACAAGATTTGGTTCAAGACCCCGGGCAATGCAGGTGGAGGTAAATCACTAATATTAGCGATACACTTTCTCAAACATAAAAAAAAAGAATAAGAAAATGTACTACTTTAAAATGGTGATAGCCTCAATGGTGCTGCTCATGCTGTCACTGATGTCATAATGGGACAGATACAAAGCCGAGAACTCTATAAATAGGACATAGCTTAGCCTGAGTGCCAGTCTGTTTGGGTCACCATGACAACTCCTTGTCACTCATAGTCATGCCAAAAATAATTGGCTTGACTAATAGCAATGAAGTTGGCATGAGCACGAACAGATCTGGGATCAGGTTAAACGTTTGCTTTGGTTAGCAAAACATTAGCCAATTCTTCTGTTCAGTGTTTTAGCATTTCACATCCCATAGAGCTGGGTCATGTTCATCAGGGAACACCGAAGCAAAATGTTTCGCAGTGGAAAAGGAAAACAAGTTTGTTTTTCGAGATGGCTCAGCTTGTCCCAATCACGTTTACTTCAGTTTGGTGCCTAATGAATACGGCCCTGGTCAGAGCTGAAACCAGCTAGAATCAGGTTAGCTGGATGTTTCAACCCCACCTTGGTTAGCAAAGTGAAAAACCATTGTTTTATTTTGTTGCTTGAAGGCAGAGAGACAGTTCTTAAGTAGTGTGGACACAATGTTCGGGTAGGGGAGCAGGTTGGAGGGTGAGAGAGAGTGTGTGCAACACAGCAGAACATTTAGCAACAATTAGGAACGCTCCTGGCTGTGAACACAGCCTCACTGGGGAATCATCGTCTTCAAGTTCAGTCTCAGATACCAGCAGCAGAGAGGAGCCACTGTAGTGAAGGAGGAGATGCCTAACTGTTCTGCAGTAAGACCCTCCCCAGGGATAGACTCAAGCTCATTTCAGGTTTGGACCAGGACATAACAGAGGAGGGGTTCAGCACTAGACCAGGACAGACATAACAGAGGAGGGGCTCAGCACTGGACCAGGACAGACATAACAGAGGAGGGGTTCAGCACTGGACCAGGACATAACAGAGGAGGGGTTCAGCACTGGACCAGGACATAACAGAGGAGGGGTTCAGCACTGGACCAGGACATAACAGAGGAGGGGTTCAGCACTGGACCAGGACATAACAGAGGAGGGGTTCAGCACTGGACCAGGACATAACAGAGGAGGGGTTCAGCACTGGACCAGGACATAACAGAGGAGGGGTTCAGCACTGGACCAGGACATAACAGAGGAGGGGTTCAGCACTGGACCAGGACATAACAGAGGAGGGGTTCAGCACTGGACCAGGACATAACAGAGGGGTTCAGCACTGGACCAGGACATAACAGAGGAGGGGTTCAGCACTGGACCAGGACATAACAGAGGAGGGGTTCAGCACTAGACCAGGACATAACAGAGGAGGGGTTCAGCACTGGACCAGGACATAACAGAGGAGGGGTTCAGCACTGGACCAGGACATAACAGAGGAGGGGTTCAGCACTGGACCAGGACATAACAGAGGAGGGTTCAGCACTGGACCAGGACATAACAGAGGAGGGGTTCAGCACTGGACCAGGACATAACAGAGGAGGGGTTCAGCACTGGACCAGGACATAACAGAGGAGGGGTTCAGGACCAGGACATAACAGAGGAGGGTTCAGCACTGGACCAGGACATAACAGAGGAGGGGTTCAGCACTGGACCAGGACATAACAGAGGAGGGGTTCAGCACTAGACCAGGACATAACAGAGGAGGGGTTCAGCACTGGACCAGGACATAACAGAGGAGGGGTTCAGCACTGGACCAGGACATAACAGAGGAGGGGTTCAGCACTAGACCAGGACATAACAGAGGAGGGTTCCAGCACTGGACCAGGTTCAGCACTGGACCAGGACATAACAGAGGAGGGGTTCAGCACTGGACCAGGACATAACAGAGGAGGGGTTCAGCACTGGACCAGGACATAACAGAGGAGGGGGTTCAGCACTGGACCAGGGGTTCAGCACTAGACCAGGACATAACAGAGGACTAGGACAGACATAACAGAGGACTAGGACAGACATAACAGAGGACCAGGACAGACTGTAGGTTTCACTTCAATGTTAGAGTCATTATGGATGTGGAGTTTAGTTCTTGTTGTAGAACTTCATTCACAACTCAGTCGGTCATCAGTCTCCCTGTTGTTTATGCATGGTGGCACTGGAATAAATACCTTCCTTCACACACACACACAGTAGAGAAGTGTGGTCAGCTCTGTGTTTCTGAGTATGCTCCAGGGCTACTCCCACTACGCTGGACCATGGTAGCCATGGTAACCTCTGTGCTTTTATCCCCCATAGTCATCATCTGATGTGACCCCCCACCCCCACCCAGACACAACCAATCACAGCCCGGGCTGCTGCTAGGCTCCTCCCATCACACTGGCTCTGGGCGAGGCGTGGGTGGTGACGGTGGTCAAGGGGCTTCATGTGTGGTTGTTGCTATTGGCTAGTTGTCTCCTGGTGGGCGAGTCCCGTACCACCCTCTGGGCGGCACAGTGTGTGTGTACAGGCACGCCTCCTGGAAGACACACACAGTCCGGCTCGCTGAAGGTGTTGTGGCACAGAACACACCCCTTCTTCTGTGATACCAGGACTGGGCTCCTCCTCTGCTTCAACTGATGACACGACAACAAGGCCACAGTTACATCTCACCTTCATCACGACTCAGCAGAACGTAGGAGCAATTACAAAAGGTTTAAAATCAGGAGAGCTTTGTCCTAAACACATAATGCAGAGTTGTGTGTGTGTGTGTGTGTGTGTTGTTGAGAATGGGTAGATATTAATGCACTGTTGGAGCTAGAAACACAAGCATTTCGCTACACTCGCAATAACATCTGCTGAACACGTGTATGTGACCCCAAAAAATGTGAATGTGTGTGTGTGTGTGTGTGTGTGTGTGTGTTTGTGTGTCGCGTCGTTCCAATCTCACCCTGTCGTGCTGCAGCTGTAGGTTCTCTGACCTCGCCAGCCCCAGTGCAACCTGGGAGGTGCGGCAGGCGTGCATACTCCCCCGCAGGGCGCGTCCGAGGAACGGGCGAAGCAGCTGCAGGGACCAGCCTTCAGGAAGCAGGTCCAGTACGCGCACAGCGTCGAACACCTCCCCGTGCCGGTTTAACAGGTCCACCGCTGCCATCTCCAGCTCCCCGGTGACCGTACTACTGGGAAGGTCCCGGTCCAGATAGACCCCAGGAGGGGAGGTGGAAGAGGTTCTGCTGGTAGGCCGGGTCCCGGGAGGCGGAACCCCACACGCAGTAGGCCTCCGCAGCGGGGAAGTCTTTGAGCTGGTGCACCAGGATGTGTAACGCCTTATCGTGCTCCTCTAGTTTCCCGTGGAGCGTGGCTCTCTCCAGAAACAACTGGTCACATTCCTGGATCTTACCTGAGGGAGGGAGGGGGAGACAGAGCCATAGGTTATAGCAGGTCATAACCACGTCGTCGTGGATAAAACCAGGGTTATAGCAGGTTATAGCCACGTCATGGATAAAACCAGGGTTATAGCAGGTTATAACCACGTCATCGTGGATAAAACCAGTGTTATAACCACGTCATCGTGGATAAAACCAGTGTTATAACCACGTCATCGTGGATAAAACCAGGGTTATAGCAGGATATAACCACGTCATCGATGGATAAAAACCAGGGTTATAGTAGGTTATAACCACGTCATCGTGGATAAAACCAGGGTTATAGTAGGTTATAACCATGATAAAACCAGGGTTATAGTAGGTTATAACCATGTCATGGATAAAACCAGGGTTATAGTAGGTTATAACCATGTCATGGATAAAACCAGGGTTATAGTAGGTTATAACCATGTCATGGATAAAACCAGGGTTATAGTAGGTTATAACCACGTCATCGTGGATAAAACCAGGGTTATAGTAGGTTATAACCACGTCATCGTGGATAAAACCAGGGTTATAGTAGGCTATAACCACGTCATCGTGGATAATACCAGGGTTATAGTAGGTTATAACCATGTCATGGATAAAACCAGGGTTATAGCAGATAAAACCAGGGTTATAACCATGGAAAAAACCAGGGTTATAGCAGGTTATAACCATGTCATGGATAAAACCAGGGTTATAGTCATGGATAGCAGGTTATAACCATGTCATGGATAAAACCAGGGTTATAGCAGGTTATAACCATGTCATGGATAAAACCAGGGTTATAGCCAGGAAATAACCATGTCATGGATAAAACCAGGGTTACAGTAGGTTATAACCATGTTGGTATCATCCCAGGGTTTAAGCAGGTTATAACCACTAAATCATCATGGATAAAAACCAGGTTATGTAACAAACCACATAAACCATGTCATGGATAAAAACCAGGGTTATAGCAGGTTACACCTCACCACATCATCCCAGGTTTAAACAGTAACAATACGTTGATAAAAACCAGGTTTAAGCAGGTTATAACCACGTCATCGTGGGATAAAAACCAGGGTTATAGCAGGTTCACTAAAATCAGGTTTAACCACGTCATCGTGGATAAAACCAGGGATATATCAGGTTATAACCACCTCATCGTGGATAAAACCAGGGATATATCAGGTTATAACCACGCCATCGTGGATAAAACCAGGGATATAGCAGGTTATAACCACGCCATCGTGGATAAAAATCAGGCCATAACCAGTCATCAATGTTATAGCAGGTTATAACCACGTCATCGTGGATAAAACCAGGGTTATAGCAGGTTATAGCCCGTTGGATACAACCAGCAGGTTATAACCTGTCATGGATACAACCAGGGTTTTGCAGGTTATCTTTCTAGCAGAGACAGGTTACAACCAGGGTTTTAGCAGGTTATAACCACGTCATGGATAAAACCAGGGTTATAGCAGGTTATAACCACGTCATGGATAAAACCAGGGTTATAGCAGGTTATAACCACGTCATGGATAAAACCGGGTTTTAGCAGGTTATAACCACGCTATCGAGAGAGACAACCGGGTTATAGCAGGTTATAACCCGTCATGGATAAAACCGGGGGTTATAGCAGGTTATAACCACGTCATGGATACAACCAGGGTTTTAGCAGGTTATAACCACGTCATGGATACAACCAGGGTTTTGGACGAGGTTATAACACGTCATGGAGACAACGAGAGGTTTTAGACAGGTTATAACCAGACAGAGCGGATACAAGACAGGGTTATAGCAGGTTATAACCACGGCATGGATAAAACCAGAGGACAAGCAGGTTATAACCACGTCATGGATAAAACCAGGGTTATAGCAGGTTATAACCACGTCATGGATAAAACCAGGTTATAGCAGGTTATAACCACGTCATGGATAAAACCAGGGTTATAAGCAGGTTATAACCCGTCATGGATAAAACCAGGGTTATAAGCAGGGTTATAACCACGTCATGGATACAACCAGGGTTATAGCAGGTTATAACCACGTCATGGATACAACCAGGGTTATAGCAGGTTATAACCACGTCATGGATACAACCAGGGTTATAGCATGGATACAACCAGTTATAACCACGTCAGCGAGATACAACCAGGGTTATAGCAGGTTATTAAGGTTACAACAGCGGTTGAAAGCGAGAAGGAATAACCACGTCATGGATACAACCAGGTTATAGCAGGTTATATTGTGAATAAAACCAGGGTTATAGCAGGTTATAACCACATCATGGATACAACCAGGGGTTATAAAACCAGGGTTATAGCAGGTTATAACCACGTCATGGATACAACCAGGGTTATAAAGCAGGTTATAACCCGTCATGGATACAACCAGGGTTATAGCAGGTTATAACCACGTCATTTCGCCATGATACAACCAGGGTTATAGCAGGTTATAACCGCCATGGATCAGGGCTATGATAAAACCATGGGGTTATAAGCAGGTTATAACCACGTCATGGATAAACCAGGGTTATAGCTGGTTATAACCACGTCATGGATACAACCAGGGTTATAGCAGGTTATAACCCGTCATGGATACAACCAGGGTTATAGCAGGTTATAACCACGTCATGGATACAACCAGGGTTATAGCAGGTTATAACCATCATGGATACAACCAGGGTTATAGCAGGTTATAAACCACGTCATGGATACAACCAGGGTTATAGCAGGTTATAAACCAGCGTGGAGAGAACCATAGCAGGTTATAGCCACATCATGGAAAACCAGGGTTATAACAGGTTATAACCATGTCATGGATAAAACCAGGGTTATAACAGGTTATAGCCATGTCATGGATACAACCAGGGTTATAGCAGGTTATAAGCCATGTCATGGATACAACCAGAGGTTATAGACAGGTTATAACCATGTCATGGATACAACCAGGGTTATAGCAGGTTATAACCATGTCATGGATACAACCAGGGTTATAGCAGGTTATAACCACGATCATCTTGAATAAAACCAGGGTTATAGCAGGTTATAACCACATCATGGATACAACGAGAGGATACAACCAGGGTTATAGCAGGTTATAACCCACGAAGACAGCGTTTATAGCAGCGTCACGGATAAAACCAGCGAGATAGCAGGTTATAACCATGTAAAACGAGGGTTATAGCAGGTTATAACCATGTCATGCGATAAAACCAGGGTTATAGCAGGTTATAACCACGTCATGGATAAAACCAGGGTTATAGCAGGTTACTAACCACGTCATGGATACAAACCAGGGTTATAGCAGGTTATAACCACGTCAGCGGATACAACCAGGGTTATAGCAGGTTATAACCACGTCACGAGGATAAAACCAGGGTTATAGCAGGTTATAACCACGTCATGGATAAAAACCAGGGTTATAGCAGGTTATAACAATTGTCAGCGGAAAGCAGGTTATTTTACAACCAGGGTTAAAGCAGAAGCGATGGATACGAACCAGGTTATTCTGATACAACCAGGAACCACGATGGATAACCAGGGTAGCAGGTGTTTTGGTTACAAGAAGGTTATAGCAGGTTTAAACAGTAACACCAGGCTATAGCTCACTAAATGAATAAAACCAGGGTAGCAGGTTATATTGGTAAACCAGGGCTTTCCAGGTTTAAACAGGGTTATAGCAGGTTATAACCCTCACTAAATGTAGTGTTATAGCAGGTTATAACCCGTATCGAAATCAGGTTTAGCAGGTTATAACCACAGATACAACCAGGGTTAAGCAGGTTATAACCCTCATGGATAGACAAAATGTTATAACCACGTCATGGATACAACCAGCGGTTAAAGCGAAGGTTATAAACCACGTCAAGGGATACAACCAGGGTTATAAGCAGGTTATAACCCGTCAGCGGATAACAACCAGGGTTACAGCGAGGTTATAACCACGTCATGGATAAACCAGGGTTATAGCAGGTAACCACGCCATGGATACAACCAGGTTATAGCAGGTTATCATGGATACAACCAGGGTTATAGCAGGTTATAACCACGTCATGGATACAACCAGGGTTATAGCAGGTTATAACGAAAGCCCTTGATAAAACCAGGGTTATAACAGGTTATAACCATGTAGGGTTATAACAGGTTATAGCCATGTCATGGATACAAACCAGGGTTATAGCAGGTTATAACCATGTCATGGATACAACCAGGGTTATAGCAGGTTATAACCACGTCATGGATACAACCAGGGTTATAGCAGGTTATAACCAGCGTCATGGATACAACCAGGGTTATAGCAGGTTATAACCACGTCATGGATAAACCCAGCAGGTTATAGCCATGTCATGGATACAACCAGGGTTATATAGGTTATAGACATTGTCCTTTTTGGAGGACCCCATTATTCTGCCAGGAAACTAAATGTAGTGTTTTGGTATCATCCCAGGTTTAAACAGTAACAATACCTCACTAAATGTATTGGTATCATCCCAGGTTTAAACAGTAACAAGAGACACCTCACTAAATGTAGTGTATTGGTATCATCCCAGGTTTAAACAGTAACGAGACACCCTCACTAAATGTAGTGTATTGGTATCATCCCAGGTTTAAACAGTAACAATACCTCACTAAATGTAGTGTATTGGTATCATCCCAGGTTTAAACAGTAACAATACCTCACTAAATGTAGTATTTGGGTATCATCTCAGGTTTAAACAGTAACAATACCTCAACTGGACGAGATCAAACTAAAATATTGTTTAAAAGCGTGAAATCAACAACATTGGCCACATCCAAAATTACACCCCATTCCTGATGTAGTGCACTACTTTTGACCTGAGCCCTGTGCACTGTATACGGAACAGGGTGTAATTTGGGACACAATGACAATGGACAGCTCACCCAGTAGTAGTTGGACGAGTACAGGCTGGACTCCTGAGGAGGAGCTGGAGTTTGTCGGGCTACAGACACCTGTTGGTCCACTGGGGGGACTGAGACAGGAGAGACAGGACTCTGTCTGTGTACTGCACTGCCAGGTGGGTGTGGAGCTTCTCGCAGAGAGACAGAGTTACAGGCAGTAGACAGAGAGTTACATACAGTAGACAGAGTTACATACAGTGAGAGACAGGGAGAGACAGAGAGAGCGAGAGAGAGACAGCGAGAGAGAGAGAGAGAGAGAGAGAGAAGAGAGAGACAGCGAGAGAGAGAGAGAGAGACAGCGAGAGAGAGAGACAGCGAGAGAGAGACAGCGAGAGAGACGCGAGAGAGAGAGAGAGAGACAGCGAGAGACAGAGAGAGAGAGAGAGAGACAGCGAGAGAGAGAGAGCGAGAGACAGCGAGAGAGACAGCGAGAGAGAGAGAGAGAGAGAGAGCGAGAGAGACAGAGAGAGAGAGCGAGAGACAGCGACAAGAGAGACAGCGAGAGAGAGCGAGAGAGAGAAAGCGAGAAAGACAGAGACGAGACAGCGAAGACAAGAGCGAGAGAGAAGAGAGACAGCGAGAGAGAGAGAGACAAGAGAGACAGCGAGAGAGACAGCGAGAGAGAGAGAGAGACAGCGAAGAGAGAGCGAGACAGAGAGACAGAGACAGAGACAACGAGAAAGCGACAGACAGCGAAGAGAGACAGCGAGTAAAGATCAAGCACCAGGGGGAAGTTCAAGGACGGAAAATGACGTGGGTATGGAATATGTTCTGAAATCCTGTGTATGTTCTGAGCGAGAGAAACCCAAGCGAAGTGTTCCAGAAGCGAGAGCAACAGAGCGGCTGTGAGACAGAGCGAAGAAGACACGAAGTCTGGGTTCAACCGAAAGTCCTTCTGAGAGACTTAACCTGGTCCTGACACGAAACCGAGAGACCTGGAGAGACAGACGGAGAGAGAGAGAGAGCGAGAAACACAGCGAGGAGAATTACAGCGAGAGAGAGAGAGCCGAGAGAGAGAGACAGAGAGAGAGAGCGAGAGAAAAGAGAGCCGGACAGCGAGACAGAGACAGCGAGAGAGAGAGACAGCGAGAGAAGAGACAGCGAGAGTCAAGAAGCGAGAGAGAGAGACAGCGAGAGACAGCCCCTGCGTCAAAAGTAGTATAGAATATTGGCCACTGAAGCGAAAAGACAGCGAGACAGAGACAGCTGGTCAAAAGTAGTAGACAGCGAGAGGAGATTAAGAGAGAGAGAGACAGCGAGAGCGAGAGAGACAGCGAGAGAGAGAGACAGCGAGCAGGAGCCGAGAGAGAGCATATTTCCACCAGAGAAGCGAGAGAGGAGCGAGAAACCCGAGAGAGAGACACAGCGAGATAGCGAGAGTCAGCGAGAGAGACAGCGAGAGAGACAGCCAGAGACTAGCGAGAGAGAGAGCAGAGAGAGAGCGAGAGAGAGCGAGCGAGAGAGCAGAGAGAGACGGCAGAGAGACAGCGATTAGATGGAGAGAGACATGCGAGAGAGACGGCGAGAGAGAGAGCGAAGACAGCGAGAGAGAGCGAGAGACAGCGAGAGCGAGAGAGACAGCGAGAGAGAGAGAGCGAGAGAGAGAGCGAGCGAGAAACAGCCATAGACAGTGATACGAGACAGCGAGCGAGTTCAGCGAGACAGCGAGAGAGTACAGCGAGAGAGAGAGCGAAGAGAGAAGCGAGCTGAAGCGAGTCCGAGATAATGGTAGAGAGAAGCGAGAGAGAGACAAAAGCGAGATGTTCAGGAGAAGGTAAACAGCGAACATTAAAAAAACACATTGAGCGAGAGACAGCGAAGACAGCGAAAGACAGCAAGAGCAGAGAAGAGAGAAAGCGAAGAAAGCGAGAGACAGCGAGAGAGAAGAAGCGAGAAAGAGAGAGAGAAAGAAGCGAGAGCCCAAGCGAGAAGAGAGCGAGAAAGCGAGAAAGACAAGCGGGCAGAGAAAGCGAGAGACAGAGAGAGAGAAGAAAGCGAGAAAGCGAGAGACAGCGAGAGCGAGAGAGAGCAGTACCCGCTACAGCGAGTTGAGACAGAGAAAGCGAGAAGAAGCGAAGAGAAAAGCGAAGAGCTAGAGAAAGCTGCCGAGACAGCGAGAGAGAGAAAGCGAGAGAGACAGCGAGACTAGCTTAGCGAGCCGAGACAGCGAAGAGAAGCGAGAAGCGAGACAGCGAGAAAGAAGACAGCGAGAAGACGAGAGGAGAAAGCGAGAAGACGAGAAGAGAAAGCGAGAGAGAGATGAGAGAGACAGCGAGAGAGACAGTGAGAGAGAGAGAGAGCGAGAGAGACAGCGAGAGAGAGCGAGAGACAGCGAGCGAGAGAGAGAGAGACAGCGAGAGAGAGAGAGAGAGAGAGAGCGAGAGAGAGAGCGAGAGAGAGAGCGAGAGAGAGAGCGAGAGAGGAGGCCAGAGAGGTCCAGAAGACTCTCGTGGTCGAGAGAGACGGCAGAGAGACAGACGTGTCCAGACGGCGAGTTAGCCCCTCGAGAGAGAGAGCGAGAGACAGCGACCCAGAGAGAGAGAGAGAGACCTAGAGGATAATAATAATAATAGCGAGATAAGCGAGCGAGATACATAAGAAGAACAGCGAGAGAGAGAGAGCGAGAGAGAGAGAGAGCGAGAGAGACAGCAAGAGAGATGGAATAGCTGAAGAGAATCGAGAAGACAGTTCCAGGTATTAGAGAGCGAGGCTTGCAGAGAGCGAGACGTCTGGGTTCACAGCGAGAGCTCCTTAACTGAGCCTGACAGCGGTGAGAGGAGCGAGAGAGACAGCGAGAGAGCGAGAGAGAGCAATGAGAGAGAGAGCCTGCGCGAGAGAGAGAGAGCGAGAGAGAGAGCTAGAGACTTAGAGAGAGCGAGAGAGACAGCGAGACGAGAGAGAGAGAGAGAGCGAGAGAGAGAGAGGGCTGAGAGAGAGAGAGAGAGAGAGAGAGAGCGAGAGAGACAGCGAGAGAGAGAGAGACAGCGAGAGAGAGAGAGCGAGAGAGAGCGAGAGAGAGAGAGAGAGAGAGAGCGTCCGAGAAGAGAGAGAGCGAGAGAGACAGCGAGAGAGAGAGAGAGAGAGTCCCCAGAGCAGCGAGAGAGAGAGAGAGCGAGAGAGAGCGAGACAGATTCAGAGAGTGCAATATCAAGAGAGATTGTAGAGAGAGCTTTTCAACCGAGGTGAGAGAGAGATGTGGCCAGGTTGAAGAGAGATTGCCATATAAAGAGCCATGGTAAGAGCGAGAGAGATTACCTGTGAAACAGCTTAAAGATTAGAGGATGTGCACATAGCGAGAGAGACATTTACAGAGAGATTTAAAATACAGCGAGCGAGAGCTACATTGAGCGAGAGAGTTAAGATAGTAGTGAAGAGAGACAGCGAGCGAGAAGAGAGCGAGAGAGAGCTGCGTAGAGAGAGCACAATAAGCGAGGAGGAGAGAGATTAGCAGAGAGACAGCGAGAGGGAGAGAGAGCGAGAGAGACAGCGAGAGGGAGAGAGAGCGAGAGAACAGCGAGAAATGGTTTAGAGAGACCTTTTCTCCAGATAGCGAGAGAGAGTACCCAGCGAGAATTGAGCGAGAGCGTTGGGGGAGAGCGAGAGCGAGAGAGAGCGAGAGCTGCAGAGCGAGAGAGAGAGAGAGAGAGAGAGAGGGGGAGAGAGAGAGAGAGAGAGAGAGCGAGAGAGAGAGAGAGAGAGAGAGAGAGAGAGCGAGAGAGAGAGAGAGAGAGAGAGAGCGAGAGAGAGCTGAGAGGGAGAGCGAGCCAGCGTGAGAGCGAGAGCGAGAGCGAGAGCGGAGCGAGAGCGAGAGCGAGAGAGAGAGCGAGAGCCGGGAGAGCGAGATGGGAGAGCGAGAGCGAGAGCGAGAGAGAGCGAGAGCGAGAGAGAGAGCGAGAGAGAGAGAGAGAGAGAGGAGAGAGAGAGAGAGAGAGAGAGAGAGAGAGAGAGAGAGGGGGAGAGACAGCGAGAGAGAGAGACAATCACCCCAGTTAGAGAGAGAGAGCGCGAGAGAGAGAGAGCGAGAGAGCGAGAGAGAGAGAGAGCGCGAGAGAGACAGCGAGAGAGAGAGAGAGAGCGAGACAGCGAGAGAGAGAGAGAGCGAGAGAGAGAGAGAGCGAGAGAGAGAGAGAGCGAGAGAGACAGCGAGAGAGAGAGAGAGAGAGAGAGAGAGAGCGAGAGAGAGAGAGAGCGAGAGAGACAGCGAGCGAGAGCGAGAGAGAGAGAGAGCGAGAGCGAGAGCGAGAGAGACAGCGAGAGAGACAGCGAGAGAGACAGCGAGAGAGAGAGAGAGCGAGAGTGGACAGCTAGCGAGAGAGAGAGCGAGAGAGACAGCGAGCGAGAGAGAGAGCGAGAGACCCCTGCTCCTCCTAGTGGCACAGCGAGAGAGAGAGAGCGAGAGAGAGACCCCTGCTCCTCTAGTGGCACAGCGAGACAGCTCCGAGACCACTGCTCCTCTAGCGAGAGAGACAGCGAGAGGAGAGAGAGAGCGAGAGAGACAGAGAGAGTGGAGAGAGAGGCTCCTCTAGAGACAGCGAGAGAGACAGCGAGAGGGGAGAGGAGCGAGAGAGACCAGCTGCTCCTCTAGTGGGAGACAGGAGAGAGAGAGAGAGCTCTAGAGAGAGAGAGAGACAGAGAGCGAGAGCCTTAGAGAGAGCTCCTCTGGAGAGCTGAGAGCGAGCTAGTGGCAGAGCGAGAGCGAGAGCGAGAGCGAGAGCGAGAGCGAGAGCGAGAGCGAGAGCGAGAGCGAGAGCGAGAGCGAGAGAGAGCAGTAAAGATCAAGCACCAGGGGAAGTTCAAGGAGGTAAATCGTGGAGTATGGAATATGTTCTGAAATCCTGTGTATGTTCTGACCTGTATCCGTCGGCCCAGCACCAGGTGTTCCAGGTAGAGCAGCAGAGCCTGGCTGTGTTTCCCCAGATACGTGATGACGTCGTCTGGGTTCACCTGGTCCTTCTGCTCCTTAACCTGGTCCTGACCCACTGGCCTCCTGGTGAAGATCTGCACCCCTATCTAGAGAGACCACAGATAAACACCCATAGAATTACAATGAGGAGAGCCTTCTTTACTCCTGCGGGTATATAGAAAATGGCCGGCAGTCGACATCATTACTTAGTTTCTGCTAGAACTTAGGGCCCTGGTCAAAAGTAGTACACAATATAGGCCCCTGGTCAAAAGTAGTATAGAATATTGGCTCCCTGGTCAAAAGTAGTATAGAATATAGGGCCCTGGTCAAAAGTAGTATAGAATATAAGGATTAAGGTGCCATTTGGAAACGCAGACAGAAACGCACCGTCTGGTCTCTCTGCAGGGCCCAGTCCGCATATTTCCACACCAGGTCCGGGTTGGAACAGAAACCCAGGAAGTCCACAATGTACTCATACAGGTCAGACCTGGTAGAGTCCTGAAGGTCCCCATTCACTACCCGCACCCACAACTACAGGAGGAGAGGAGAGATGCATCTACAACCCCATAGACATTTCATTACAATTCATATTCAATTAATAATCAAGATAATGGATTGTATTTATAGGGCTTTTCAACCTAGGTGCTCAAAACGATTCGTTTAAGATGTGGCCAGGTTTGATTAGATTGATTTGCCATATAAAGAGCCATGGTGATACGGTCACCGTGTTCATACTAAGGTAGTGTACAGTAGTAGCATGTTTACCTGTAGAGCAGCTGAATCCTGTCCGTTATAATGGTAGAGGAGGCCTAGTGCAAAATACCTGATGTTCAGGAGAAAGGTAAACCAACATAAAAAAACACACTCATTACGCACTTTAAAGGCAATAGCATAGCAGGCTACATTGAACGCAATATCTTAGTGCCCACTAGGCTAACTATAGTAGTGCACACTAGACTAGGCTTGCTGTCGTACCGGCTGGGCAAGGCTAGCTGTAGTACCCGCTAGGCTAGCTGCGCACCGCTAGGCTAGCTGCAGTACCCGCTAGGCTAGGTTAGCTGCAGTACCCGGTAGGCTGGCTTAGCTGCCGCATCAGACCCGCTAGGCCAGCTTAGCTGCCGACCCGCTAGGCTAGCTTAGCTGCCGACCCGCTAGGCTAGCTTAGCTGCCGCACCCGCTAGGCTTAGCTTAGCTGCCGTACCCGTAGGCACAGCTTAGCTGCCTTAGACCCGCTAGGCCAGCTTAGCTGCCGTACCCGCTAGGCTAGCTTAGCTGCCGTACCCGCTAGGCTAGCTTAGCTGCAGTACCCGCTAGGCTGGCTAGCGCTGCAGTACCCGCTAGGCTAGCTGCAGTACCCACTTGTGGTGTTTCTCTAGCCAGGGGGCGCTGTCTGCCAGTAAACAGGCGTTGGGGAGGCCAGCAGGTCCAGAAGACTCTCGTGGTCCTGCTCAGCGTACAGCTTCAACAGAGCCGTGTCCACGTCCTCCCGGCATCCGTTAGACCCCCTCCGTGCTTCGCACCTCACCCAGGTACGTGATGAGGAACCTAGAATAATAATAATAATAGCCATTTTGCAGCCACTTTTACCACTTTATGGTCCTGGGAATCAAACCAACTATCATAGTGGTTGCAATCATCATACTCTGCCAACTGACCTACAGAGGACCACGTCTCTTACCTCTTGCACCTCTGGAGCTTGTCCTGATCCCCTGCGCCAGGTGGTTGAGGTCGGCGAACCCGTGGAGCGGTGGGTGGCAGCGGGCGAAGGAGGAAGAGGCTGGGAGGAGGAGAGGGTAGAGGGAGATCAACTCCCGGACGTCCAACTGACCCGTCCGGAGTGTTCTTTCGCCCGAGAAACTGAAGCTGTCCAAACTGTATGAATCCTGCTTGCTGGAGGATTCTTTTGTGCAATATCTGAGGAAGGGGGGGGTGAAGGGGGGTGGGGTGTAATGAAAGAGAAAGTTAAAGATGCATCACATCTCATCCCTCTTATTCTATATTTTACATTTCATAAGCATACAATCACCCCAGTTAAATGAGCCACCTGGGAACACATGCTGCATCACTGTCACAACAACCCCCTGGGCTGTACTCACAAAAGACCAAAATAAACTATAGAAATTAATGTTTTTTTTTATTAAAAAAAATGGTTTACTCCCCCTTTTCTCCAATTTCTAGTGGCACAGGGATCCAATTGGTAGTTACAGTCTTGTCCCATCGCTGCAACTCTCATAGGGACTCGGGAGAGGAGAAGGTCGAGAGCAGTGCGTCCTCCGAAACACAACCCAACCAAGCCACACTGCTTCTTGACACAATGCCCACTTAACCTGGAAGCCAGCCACACCAATGTGTCGGAGGAAACACAGTACAACTGGCGACCATGTCAGCGTGCACTGCTCCAGGAATCGCAATGGGACAAGAACATCCCTGCCGATGCCAAACCCTCCCCTAACCCGGACGACTGCTAGTGGCCAATTGTGCCAGGACCCCTGCTCTCTAGTAGCCTTAGACCACTGCTCCTCTAGTGGCCACAGCTAGACCCCGCTGCCTTAGACCCCTGCTCCTCTAGTGGCACAACTAGCGCTGCCTTAGACCCCTGCTCCTCTAGTGGCACAGCTAGCCGACCCCTGCCTTAGACCCCTGCTCCTCTAGTGGCACAGCGATGCCTTAGAGACACCCTGCTCCTCTAGTGGCACAGCGATGCCTTAGACCCCTGCTCCTCTAGTGGCACAGCGATGCCTTAGACCCCTGCTCCTCTAGTGGCACAGCGATGCCTTAGACCCCTGCTCCTCTAGTGGCACAGCGATGCCTTAGACCCCTGCTCCTCTAGTGGCACAGCGATGCCTTAGACCACTGCTCCTCTAGTGGCACAGCGATGCCTTAGACCCCTGCTCCTCTAGTGGCACAGCTAGTGGCACATGCCTTAGACCCCTGCTCCTCTAGTGGCACAGCGATGCCTTAGACCCCTGCTCCTCTAGTGGCACAGCGATGCCTTAGACCCCTGCTCCTCTAGTGGCACAGCGATGCCTTAGACCACTGCTCCTCTAGTGGCACAGCGATGCCTTAGACCCCTGCTCCTCTAGTGGCACAGCGATGCCTTAGACCCTGCTCCTCTAGTGGCACAGCGATGCCTTAGACCCCTGCTCCTCTAGTGGCACAGCGATGCCTTAGACCCCTGCTCCTCTAGTGGCACAGCGATGCCTTAGACCCCTGCTCCTCTAGTGGCACAGCGATGCCTTAGATCCCTGCTCCTCTAGTGGCACAGCGATGCCTTAGACCCCTGCTCCTCTAGTGGCACAGCGATGCCTTAGACCCCTGCTCCTCTAGGGAGGCCTAGAAATCAGCCTTTTGATCATCTGTTCTCAGCTAGTGGAGAGTATTGAAAAGCTCTCTAGCAGAAACACTATTTGTGGCAGACAGTCTGTACCTGGAACTTGTCTTTGGGAATGTTCCTCCTGGCTCCCTCAGTCAGAGCCAGGGCCTCCTCCACTCTGTGTCCAGCTAGCAGCTCCTGAATCTGTCTCTCCAGGGGTAGGGGCACCAGCACGTACACAGCCTTAGTGGAGGCCAGAACCACCTTACCTATAGGGACAGAGACAGTTAGGAACAGAGACAGGGGACAGGGACACAGTTAGGGACATAGACAGTTAGGGACACAGTTAGGGACAGAGACAGTTAGGAACAGAGACAGGGACACAGTTAGGGACAGGGACAGGGGACAGAGACAGTTAGGAACAGAGACAGGGACACAGTTAGGAACAAGGGTAGGGGCACCAGAACATACACAACTTTAGAGGAGGCCAGAACCAGTTTACCTAAAAAACCACCGACAGGGACTGGTCACAGTTAGGTTTAGGGACACGGACGGGTCAGGGTCAGGGACACAGACAGGTTAGCGACACAGACAGGTTAGCGACACAGACAGGTTAGCGACACAGACAGGTTAGCGACACAGACAGGTTAGCGACACAGACAGGTTAGCGACACAGACAGGTTAGCGACACAGACAGGTTAGCGACACAGACAGGTCAGGGTTAGGGACACAGACAGGAACGGGTCACCATCTCTTCAGCCATAGATAATGTAGACATAGGTCTACTGAGGTAAGCCAACAAGGCTAGACATTTAGACTAGTGTAGGGGAGCCATGTTGGCACCTTCAAAGTCCTGTAGGATGTGTCCGTCTCTGAAGGCGAGGGTCTGTTTGAGCTGCTGGTCCAGCATACTGTGGATGGTGACGAAGCCCTCGTCTAGCGCCACCACATAGGAAAACACACAGCCGCTCCCATCACACTCTCTGACCAGTTCACTGGGGCACGCTGGGATATACCCTCTGCATTGGCAAACATACCTGAGAGAGACAGAGAGAGAGCACAGAGAGACAGAGACACAGAGAGAGAGACACAGAGAGAGAGACACAGAGAGACAGAGACACAGAGAGAGAGACACAGAGAGAGAGACACAGAGAGAGAGACACAGAGAGAGAGACACAGAGAGAGAGACACAGAGAGAGAGACACAGAGAGAGAGAGACACAGAGAGACACAGAGAGAGAGAGACACAGAGAGAGAGAGACACAGAGAGAGACACAGACACAGAGAGAGACACAGACACAGAGAGAGACACAGAGACACAGAGACAGAGAGACAGAGAGACAGAGAGCATACTTCACTAGTGATATGTTAGTAATAAGACCTACTGATAAACAATACAGCTGATGTTGTAATGACTCACCCAGGCCACCAGGGGCAGCCAAGAGGAACTCCTCCCTGCCGATCCTCTTGACTATGGGCTTCCTCTCCTCACTGTCATAGGGGAACAGGTCCTGCGCAGCCCCTGTGCTGTAGTTAAGGATCATGTACTGCGTGGAGAGGGCCAGGCACAGGAAGTAACCGTCCAGACTGACCGCACACGGCTGCTCCGGCGTGTTGACCTCTTTCACCAGCTGCACCCTGTCCTCGTAAACCATGTATATCTGGACGGTGCGCCGGCCGAGAGTACCCGATCTCCACGCAGAACGGGTCCCCGTTCACCGGGTTCTCGTTGACGCAGAACGCGGCCACGCCCTTAATCTTGGCCCCGCCCGAAGGCACAGGTTCTAAGGTGATCATGTCAATAACACTAACTGTAGCGTCACAGAGCACAATGATGCGTTCTAACGCTGACGCGGCCTTCAGGGCCTCCACGGGCTTTTTCAGGCCCAGGTACTTGAACAGCAGCTTCTGGACGGTGTAGGATAGCATCCCCTTGGTCGTGGCATGCTCCTCTAGCAGGAAGTGATGTATGAAGCAGTCGTTGGTGCCCACGTACAGGTGCTTGCCGCAGCACTCGATGCACTCAATGTTGATGCGGGCCTTGTCTCCCATCAGGAGCTCCCGCTCCACGGCAGGGACCAGCTCAAATGCCTTCACACTCATCTTGAAGGCACAGGCAAGAGAGAGGAGATCAGGTCATGCCACAGACATCCCCTGCAAGAGAGGAGGAGATCAGGTCAACACAGACATCCCCTGCAAGAGAGGAGGAGATCAGGTCAACACAGACATCTACTGCAAGAGAAGAGGGGATCAGGTCAACACAGACATCTCCTGCAAGAGAGGAGGAGATCAGGTCAACACAGACATCTCCTGCAAGAGAAGAGGGGATCAGGTCAACACAGACATCTCCTGCAAGAGAGGAGGAGATCAGGTCAACACAGACATCTCCTGCAAGAGAGGAGGAGATCAGGTCAACACAGACATCTCCTGCAGAGAGGAGATCAGGGAGGTCAACACAGACATCTCCTGCAAGAGAGGAGGATCAGGTCAACACAG
The DNA here is from genome assembly GCF_021184085.1 of Oncorhynchus gorbuscha. Taxonomy (NCBI): domain Eukaryota; kingdom Metazoa; phylum Chordata; class Actinopteri; order Salmoniformes; family Salmonidae; genus Oncorhynchus; species Oncorhynchus gorbuscha. The sequence continues at coordinate 23,338 of NW_025747135.1, forward strand.
ACATCTCCTGCAAGAGAGGAGGAGATCAGGTCAACACACATCTCCTGCAAGAGAAAGGGGATCAGGTCCACAATTCCCAATTCTCCACCCTTTCCCCAAAGTGTGCACTTGCACACTTACAGGTTATTTCTGTAACAATGGTGGAAATTTCCTTCAGCCAATGCTTTTAAATCCATGCACACTTTGGGAGAAGGGTGGATAACTGGGATGCATCCTGTAAGTGCAAAGAAACAGCCTTTCCAATAATATTTTACAAACTCTCACAGAGTCCCATCTCCAAGGCTGGTGTGGAATCAGTAGGACCAGGAACTTTTCCTGATCACGTGAACGGACGTGGAAAAACTAGTTAGCTAGGAGGATACCGCAATAATGGTACAACTAGAGACTTCTAGCAATTATCACTTGACAGTTAGCCATCATGCTAGCTAGCCAGCTGCAACAAACCTTCTCTATTACCATCATTTCTAGAGAAATTGTGTGGCACTTTGATTAGCAAACCCAGAGCCAAAAATGGGTCCGTTAATTACCTAGCAACATCATGCAAATATTGACTATCCGTTGTGGAAGTAGAGCAATGACTGAAGTAAAGTAAGCTCTCCAGCTAATGTTAACCAGTTTTAGCAGCCTGCTAGCTAGCTGACTGGCTGTATGTAAACTAGCTACTAAGCAAACTGGCTGTCATTATTGGCAAATCAGTGCTGCCGTTTACTGTACAAACCTTTCAAAAACAGCTATTTACATGTCCATACAAAGACGATAGCTAGAAGCTGTCATACCCCAGCAGTAGCCACTGCAGATCTAGTATAGGAGACGCCGATGTACCACGGCCTTCCTGTCTTTCACTTCTCAATCTCTCCCTTCGCTGCTAACTGCTTGCTAACCGCTAGGAGAGCTGCCGCTACGTTTTCAGGTCGAAGAAGGTCATGAGGAGGTTGTGCTTCCTGTTTACAATGCATTGGGGCAATTATATACATATATTGACAAAATTACATGTCTTTCCGCCCTAAAATGGGAGTTGTTGTCCACAAAGCGGCAATGCGGGCTGTTTTAGCTTCCAACTATCCTTTCTTTGGATTAGTGGAACTTATATTCGATCAAATAAATCTCACGTTGCAAATAAGACATTCATTTTTGTTGTTGACCAATTTGTTGACTAACACTCCTTGACCTCCATACAATAACTCCTTGCTTGGTGGGCGAAAAAACGGCATCTCCTGGAGGGAGACAGATTTTCTTCCTGGTTGGTGGGAGGAGCTATAGGAGGATGGGCTCATTGTAATGGCTGGAATGGTGTTAATGGAACGGAGTCAAACATGGAGTTTCCATGTGTTTTATCCCGTTCTCTGGCTCCATTCCAGACATTACAATGAGCCCCTCCTCCTATAGCTCCTCCCACCATCCTCCTCGTGAGTAGACATTAAAACCAGATTGGGGGCTAAAGAGCCTGCCAGCTTGTTGTCCTAACAAACGGAAATGAGTTACCTGTGGTTCCTTCAGCCATTCCATTCCTTATCCTATATAAGGTCTGAGGTTAACACAGGCTTAGGAGATGTTATTCGTTTTGTGAGATAATATCAGTCAGTTAATATGACCTTTATGAATTATAAAGCCTTTATGTGCTTTTGATAACACAAATGCTTCAAAATTCACAAAAAGTGACATTAGCTGGTGAAAATGATCAAATTGAACAACATGTACAAGATCTCATAAGCCTGTGTTTTACCACAGACCTCATTTTAACAGTTTATCCAAACACCCTACAAAAACTCCATTCATTTCCACATAGGCTTTGTCCTTCGAACCTTGGTGGAGTACCAGGGCCTACAAATATGCTTGGTCTGTTTCAATAGTGTGTGATTGCGGCCTGCAATTCAGGGCATTCCTTCATGTGGGCACGCCCGCCTCAAGCATTTCATTGGTTACTGCATGAACTACCCTGTCGAGCATACCATTAATACCTGCATGAACACCCCCCTCGAGACCTGCATGAACACCCCCCCGAGCATCCCATTAATACCTGCATGAACACCCCCACCCCTCGAGCATCCCATTAATACCTGCATGAACACCCCCACCCCTCGAGCATCCCATTGGTTACTGCATGAACACCCCCACCCCTCGAGCATCCCATTAATACCTACCTGCATGAACACCCCCCTCGAGCATCCCATTGGTTACTGCATGAAGGTCTCCTTTGAGCATCCCATTAATACCTACCTGCATGAACACCCCCCTCGAGCATCCCATTGGTTACTGCATGAAGGTCTCCTTTGAGCATCCCATTAATACCTACCTGCATGAACACCCCCCCTCGAGCATCCCATTGGTTACTGCATGAAGGTCTCCTTTGAGCATCCCATTAATACCTACCTGCATGAACACCCCCCCCTCGAGCATCCCATTGGTTACTGTATGAAGGTCTCCTTTGAGCCTCCCATTAATACCTACCTGCATGAACACCCCCCTCGAGCATCCCATTGGTTACTGTATGAAGGTCTCCTTTGAGCATCCCATTTTACCTACCTGCATGAACACCCCCCTCGAGCATCCCATTGGTTACTGTATGAAGGTCTCCTTTGAGCCTCCCATTAATACCTACCTGCATGAACACCCCCCCCTCGAGCATCCCATTGGTTACTGTATGAAGGTCTCCTTTGAGCCTCCCATTAATACCTACCTGCATGACACCCCCCTCAAGCATCCCATTGGTTACTGTATGAAGGTCTCCGTTGAGCATCCCATTAATACCTACCTGCATGAACACCCCCTCGAGCATCCCATTGGTTACTGTATGAAGGTCCCTTTGAGCATACCATTAATACCTACCTGCATGAATGCCCCGCCCCCCGCCCCACACACACACAAGCATCCCATTGTTTCCTGCATGAACACCCCCCTCAAGCACGCCATCTTCATGTTTGCATGACACTTTTGATATTCTAGATTTCCTCTGATTGTCTATGCGATTAAAAATTGACCAATAAAAGTATAGAGAGGGGTTCCTAAAGATGCAGGAATGCTCACATGCAGGAATGCCCCGAATTGCGGGCTGCAATTACACCTTTCTAGTCTGTCCAAGAAAATGAAACCGTTTAAACATGTTTAAAATTAGAAACTACATTTAGAATACTGTACTCTATCATACATTTTAATCTAGGTCATTTTTATAACAGGGTAAACTGGTAAAATCACGATGCACAAATCCTGCACCAATTTATATTATACCAATTTATACACCAATTCATTCCATGATCATATTCCATCATATTTCATGATGAGTCTACATTTGAATAAAAGTTTTTGTGTTATTGATTGTACCTAAAATCCTTTTACATCATGCAAAATCGACAAAAGTCGATGAATTTCACTCAAGTAATTGAATAGGAAATGTAATTGAATAGGAAATGTAATTGGGACCCTTTAAAGATGAACTCTTGTAAAAAAAAGTCAAAATAATGTTGAAGTTTCAAACATCACACGGGTAGAATGTGAATCTCCCAAGATGCACTTGTCAAGGGGGTGCAGGAAGCCATTTTGTTATGTTTGCTATGTGGCTAGCGCCACATCTCCAGCGGTAGCATAATGATGGATATTTTGAGATTGAATATAGCTTTTAATTTGTTTCACACATGGAAGTCTGAAATATATAACATTTAATATTTGCCTAATTTTAATACGGTCCAGGGAGGGACGCAGTGGATATACTAAATTGTTTGTTTCGCTAACTAAACTAGGCTAGCTAACGCGTTAGCTTACTTCAACGAAATCTATTTTTCAGTTGTTCGGTTCATCCAAAAGTTTCTCTTTTTTTGAGTTTTATGGCTTTGGTCTAGGTATCTACTTTTGTTCAAGTGAGGGATCGGACTAAGTGGTGCATCGTACATGAATTAAGAAACAGGGTCAGAGTTGTATAATCCAACTTTAGGCTCGTTTGAGAGGACGAGTAGAAGTGCCGCTAACAACTCTTCACAACAACGGCCCTCTGCATTGATCTAATCATGGCAGAAGACATACGACAGGACAAGAAAGCCAACTTCTCTGCTCTGACGGAGCACAACAACAACGGAGTGACAAAGATTTCTGGCCTGGCCTCCAACAAAACTGGCGCCTCCAAGAAATTAGTCATTAAAAATTTCAAAGGTAACTCGTGCTGAATAGCTAGTTAACGTTAGCTGGCCGGTTTGCCTGATTATCAACTATATGTTAGTAATTGGCTAACTAGTTAACTCTACTTATGTAATTGCCATAATTGGCAGCGTAACTAAAGTTCATATTTGAAAGTTGTCCATGATGGCCAGCTGGGTAGTTTCTAGACCAAGTTAGCTTGTGACATATTTGAAGCAATTGATAGCCATGGCATGTAAACAACAGAATATTCTGTTGCAAACTGACCCTGGAAATATTGCTCAACTCTGGTTACGTCTTCTAGCTAACTTTACCAAGCTAATGACATTCTGGCAGAATAAATATATATTTTTTCCATTCTATTACAATTTTGACGTTTGTTGACTCTGTCCCTGCCAGATGTTTACATATGGTTGAACATTCAAACAATAGTCAACTGTTTACAAACAATATTCTCCTTGTTTACAAATTAACTTTACATTTCTCCTCGTTTAAATGAGGTACCCAGCTAGAGGCTGGGTCTGTCTAACCATTTTGCTGTGCCTTGGTGTGTCGTAACTCTGGTGTGTGTTCCCAGACAGGCCAAAGCTAGCGGACAACTACACTGAGGACACCTGGCTGAAGCTGAGGGATGCGGTAGGAGCCATCCAGAACAGCACCTCCATCAAGTACAACCTTGAGGAACTCTACCAGGTCAGGCCTAAAGCATCAAACACACAGTTGCACTTTCAGGACATGAAACACATAGTTTGTGGAGAGCTCTCACAGCCCTTGTTGACCTTTAAAAGACATGGGCCTAGTTCATGTGTCCAACGGGCCTTGATGACATGCCTATATCCAAGTCCCAGTGTTTCCATGTGAATAATATGTACCGATATGGGCACTTTTATTGTCTTCATCTGTATGACACCATTACTCTAGCTGTCTTGTCATGTGACCTGCTGGTTGCCCTTTACTGTCTGTATCTGTGTACCATTACTCCAGCTGTCTTGTCATGTGACCTGCTGGTTGCCCTTTACTGTCTGTATCTGTGTACCATCACTCCAGCTGTCTTGTCATGTGACCTGCTGGTTGCCTAGCCAGTCTGGGTTGGTGGTGCCAACTGACACCCTATTCCCTATGTAGTGTACTGTTTAGGGTATAGGGTGCCATTTGGGACTTTACACGATTCCAACGGGCAGCAGAGATCGGTCCTAAGACACTATGCCTTTCTAGTCTCAAATTATTGGAGAGGAGAGCTGCTCTATGCCAGTCAGCAGGTTCTGTAGCTCACATCAGCAGTCAGTATACCCAACCACTGTGCTGACCAGTCACCAGCCTGTTGACATGGCTAACCCTATCACTCTGACCATTCACCAGCCTGTTGACATGGCAAACCCTACCACTCTGACCAGTCACCAGACATGGCAAACCCAACCACTCTGACCATTCACCAGCCTGTTGACATGGCAAACCCAACCACTCTGACCATTCACCAGCCTGTTGACATGGCAAACCCTACCTCTCTGACCAGTCACCAGCCTGTTGACATGGCAAACCCAACCACTCTGACCATTCACCAGCCTGTTGACATGGCAAACCCTACCACTCTGACCAGTCACCAGCCTGTTCATGGACCATTCTGACCAGTCACCAGCCTGTTGACATGGCTAACCCTATCACTCTGACCATTCACCAGCCTGTTGACATGGCTAACCCTACCACTCTGACCATTCACCAGCCTGTTGACATGGCTAAACCCAACCACTCTGACCATTCACCAGCCTGTTGACATGGCCCTGACCATTCACCAGCCTGTTGACATGGCAAACCCAACCACTCTGACCATTCACCAGCCTGTTGACATGGCTAACCCAACCACTCTGACCATTCACCAGCCTGTTGACATGGCTAACCCAACCACTCTGACCATTCACCAGACCTGTTGACATGGCTAACCCAACCACTCTGACCATTCACCGACCTGTTGACATGGCTAACCCAACCACTCTGACCATTCACCGGCCTGTTGACATGGCTAATCCTGTCTTGTAACTTTTCCAAGGAGGGATGACTTACAGAATTGAGGAATACTTAGTATGTTGACCCCGTCTCCTCTGTTTCAGGCGGTGGAGAACCTGTGTTCCTATAAAGTCTCCCCCACACTGTACAAGCAGCTCCGTCAGGTCTGTGAGGACCATGTCCAGGCCCAGATACATCAGTTCAGAGAATATCCTTTACACTGTGTGTGTCTGTGTCTTTGCGTGTGAAAGTGTGCTCCTATATTTTTGCCAGTGCGTACTGTGTGGATGTTTATTAAAGCCTGTTTGACAGGTTCTTATGAAATCGACTTGAAAACGTCTGTCATTTATGATGCTGCATGACAGTGGCTCCTCCGAGGAGATAAATGTTTTATAACATTATTATAATGTTTTTAATAGTTGATTTGTGTTGCTGCACCTTGTGTTTCTTGGCTATTTACATTGTTTTGTTCATAAGCTACGTTGTTTTTCAATGTTTTGACTTTGCTTCAACTACCAGTGAAGACGTCCGCTACTAGTCAGACTAGTCTACTGTGTTATAAATACTGGCTGGTTCCAGCCCTGAAAGCTGATTTGGCTGACAGCCGTGGTATATCAGACCGTATACCTCAAAACATTTTGTACGGCTCTAATTACGTTGGTAACCAGTTTATAAAAGCAATAATACCTGGAATACCATCATTGCCACAATAACCTTGGCCTGGGTCTCCCTGATAACACCTGCTGATCTGGTTAGTTGTGACTGGGGGGCTTAAAGGAACCTGGCAGCCTCCTGTTATAGAGCTGTATGTCTTCTCAGCGGGCTGCTGTGTGGTAGTGTCTCTGTACCAGCTGTGTGGTAGTGTCTCTGTACCAGCTGTGTAGTAGTGTCTCTGTACCAGCTGTGTGGTAGTGTCTCTGTACCAGCTGTGTAGTAGTGTCTCTGTACCAGCTGTGTAGTAGTGTCTCTGTACCAGCTGTGTGGTAGTGTCTCTGTACCAGCTGTGTGGTAGTGTCTCTGTACAAGCTGTGTGGTAGTGTCTCTGTACAAGCTGTGTGGTAGTGTCTCTGTACAAGCTGTGTGGTAGTGTCTCTGTACAAGCTGTGTGGTAGTGTCTCTGTACCAGCTGTGTGGTAGTGTCTCTGTACCAGCTGTGTGGTCTTCTCTGTACCAGCTGTGTGGTAGTGTCTCTGTACAAGCTGTGTGTCTTCTCTGCTGTGGTAGTGTCTCTGTACCAGCTGTGTGGTAGTGTCTCTGTACCAGCTGTGGTAGTGTCTCTGTGCCACTACGTTTGACATGTTCATTTAGCAGACACATCTCATCCAGAGATACTTACAGGAGCAATTATCTTTACGGTGCTTTGCTTAATGCCACATAGACATATTTTTCTCCTAGTCGGCTTGGGGTTTCGAACCAGCGACCTTTCGTTTACTGGCCCCACTCTCCTAACCGTTAGGCTACCTGCCGCCCAGGGGGCACCGTGGACCTCTTCAGCCAGCTAGCTGCACACAGAGACACGCTGCTTGGACTGATGGGAAATAAAAATAAAACAATGAACATCCCTGTAATGGGGATCTCTATAAACTACACAGTTTGTAGTCATCAGAAGGTTGTCATGTTTTTTTAACCACAACCTGGTGCGAGTCGAGGCCCCGTCCAAAGAGAGTGTTTGACTGTTGTGTTTTGATTGAATTGAGGCCCGGGTCCTTAACCGTAGCGCCTCACAGAGTCCCTGGACAGCCTGTCTTTCCTGAAGAGGATGAACCGATGTTGGCAGGACCACTGCAGACAGACGGTCAGTCAGACAGCCTTTATTTATCATGAGACATTTATTCTGTCTGAAATGTTTGTCGTATAATGAGTCTAACGTAAGTGTGTTATGTGTAACCTGGGTAACTGCAGATCATGATCCGGAGTATCTTTCTGTTCCTGGATCGTACCTACGTGCTCCAGAACTCCCTGCTCCCCTCCATCTGGTAAGAGCCCCGTCCAGTAGCTATTAGGACAAACACAAACAATCATCCGTTCTCAGTGGCAAACGGTCTTTTCCTGTTCTGAGATGGTGATCGTTTCTTTCTGTCAGAAATGGAACCCTATTCACTACTTAGTGCACTACCTTTTGACTAGGTCCTCATTGGGCTAAAAGAGTTCCCCATGTAGGATATAGGGTGTCATTTGGGATGCAGACCGTTACTGTTCACCGTCCACCGTGAACCCTATTCACTACTTAGTGCACTACCTTTGACTAGGTCCTCGTTGGGCTAAAAGAGTTCCCCATGTAGGAAATAGGGTGTCATTTGGGATGCAGACCGTTACTGTTCACCGTGAACCCTATTCACTACTTAGTGCACTACCTTTGACTAGGTCCTCGTTGGGCTAAAAGAGTTCCCCATGTAGGAAATAGTGTCATTTGGGATGCAGACCGTTACTGTTCACCGTGAACCCTATTCACTACTTAGTGCACTACCTTTGACCAGGTCCTCATTGGGCTAAAAGAGTTCCCCATGTAGGAAATAGGGTGTCATTTGGGATGCAGACCGCTACTGTTCCCCGTCCACCGTGACTGTGTGTGTTCCACAGGGATACCGGGCTGGAACTCTTCCGGAACCACATCGTGAGTGACGGGGCTGTCCAGAAGCGCACGGTCGACGGGATCCTGGAACAGATCGAACGCGAACGCAACGGAGAGACAGTGGACCGCAGCCTTCTCCGCAGCCTACTGGGCATGCTCTCAGACCTGCAGGTGATTGGTCAATGCTTCATAAGTCTTGTCTTACCATTTGGCCAATGAACAATCAAGTCAAGGCAGTCATTTGCTAGTCAAACGAGTGCATTTTCTTAGCAGTGTAAGGAACTATTGTTCCATAGGCAGATGGTATGTAGATTCTCTGATCTCCTGGTGTCATCTATTGTCTCTCCTCAGGTCTCTGTAGATTCTCTGATCTCCTGGTATCATCTATTGTCTCTCTCCTCAGGTCTCTGTAGATTCTCTGATCTCCTGGTATCATCTATTGTCTCTCTCCTCAGGTCTCTGTAGATTCTCTGATCTCCTGGTGTCATCTATTGTCTCTCCTCAGGTCTCTGTAGATTCTCTGATCTCATCTATTGTCTCTCTCCTCAGGTCTCTGTAGATTCTCTGATCTCCTGGTGTCATCTATTGTCTCTCTCCTCAGGTCTCTGTAGATTCTCTGATCTCCTGGTATCATCTATTGTCTCTCCTCAGGTCTCTGTAGATTCTCTGATCTCCTATCATCTATTGTCTCTCCTCAGGTCTCTGTAGATTCTCTGATCTCCTGGTATCATCTATTGTCTCTCCTCAGGTCTCTGTAGATTCTCTGATCTCCTGGTATCATCTATTGTCTCTCCTCAGGTCTCTGTAGATTCTCTGATCTCCTGGTATCATCTATTGTCTCTCTCCTCAGGTCTCTGTAGATTCTCTGATCTCCTGGTGATGTCTCTCTCCTCAGGTCTCTGTAGATTCTCCTGGTATCATCTATTGTCTCTCCTCAGGTCTCTGTAGATTCTCTGATCTCCTGGTGTCATCTATTGTCTCTCTCCTCAGGTCTCTGTAGATTCTCTGATCTGGTGTCATCTATTGTCTCTCTCCTCAGGTCTCTGTAGATTCTCTGATCTCCTGGTGTCATTTATTGTCTCTCTCCTCAGGTCTCTGTAGATTCTCTGATCTCCTGGTATCATCTATTGTCTAGATCTCAGGTCTCTGTAGATTCTCAGTGTCTCTATAGATTCTCTGTAGATTCTCTGATCTGGTGTCATCTATTGTCTCTTCCTCAGGCCTCTGTAGATTCTCTGATCTGGTGTCATCTATTGTCTCTCTCCTCAGGTCTCTGTAGATTCTCTGATCTCCTGGTATCATCTATTGTCTCTCTCCTCAGGTCTCTAGATTCTCTGTAGTCATCTATTCTCTGTGAGATTCTCTGATCTCTCTATTGTCTCTCTCCTCAGGTCTGTAGATTCTCTGATCTCATCTAATGTCTCTCTCCTCAGGTCTCTGTAGATTCTCTGATCTGGTATCATCTATTGTCTCTCTCCTCAGGTGTATAAAGAGTCGTTTGAGGAGCGTTTTTTGATGGAGACTGATTCTGTACGCTGCAGAGGGACAGAGACTGATGCAGGAACGAGACGTGAGTGACAGCCGTCAATCAAATGCTTTAATTCAATATTATGACCACGCCCCTATATAGCTAGCATACCTGGCTTTCTCCTAGTGACGGTCATAAGTGACACGTGTGTGTGTGTGTGTGTGTGTGTGTGTCCAGGTGCCGGAGTACCTGCATCATGTGGCTCGTCGGTTGGAAGAAGAGAACGATCGTGTCATCAGCTACCTCGACCAGAGCACTCAGTAAGACCCGCCTCTTCCTCCACACCCCTTAGACTGACAGGCCTGTGCTCCAATCAGAGTACACTAGATCATCTCACAGATTTGAACCAATTTACTTTCTCTTCCACCCTCCTCCATCTGTGTTTATCAGATCTGTATTTGTATTCAACAGGAAGCCACTTATCTCTAATGTGGAGAAGCAGCTGCTTGGAGAACACATGACGGCCATCTTACAGAAAGGTATCTATCAGCAGTATGTGATACTGACCCTCCTTCAGGTCTCAGTATTCTGTTAGATGGTAACCAGGTGATACTGACCCTCCTCCAGGTCTCAGTATTCTGTTAGACCAGGTGATACTGACCCCCGTCCAGGTCTCAGTATTCTGTTAGACCAGGTGATACTGACCCCCGTCCAGGTCTCAGTATTCTGTTAGACCAGGTGATACTGACCCTCCTTCAGGTCTCAGTATTCTGTTAGACCAGGTGATACTGACCACCCTCCAGGTCTCAGTATTCTGTTAGACCAGGTGATACTGACCCTCCTCCAGGTCTCAGTATTCTGTTAGGTAACCAGGTGATACTGACCCTCCTCCAGGTCTCAGTATTCTGTTAGACCAGATACTGATCCAGGTCTCAGGTAACCAGGTGATACTGACCCCCTCCAGGTCTCAGTATTCTGTTAGACCAGGTGATACTGACCCTCCTCCAGGTCTCAGTATTCTGTTAGACCAGGTGATACTGACCACCCTGACCCTCTCCTCCAGGTCTCAGTATTCTGTTAGACCAGGTGATACTGACCCTCCTCCTGGTCTCTGTATTCTGTTAGACGGTAACCAGGTGATACTGACCCTCCTCCAGGTCTCAGTATTCTGTTAGACGGTAACCAGGTGATATTGACCCTCCTCCAGGTCTCAGTATTCTGTTAGATGGTAACCAGGTGATACTGACCCTCCTCCAGGTCTCAGTATTCTGTTAGACCAGGTGATAACCAGGGTGATACTGACCCTCCTCCAGGTCTCAGTATTCTGTTAGACCAGGTGATACTGACCCTCCTCCAGGTCTCAGTATTCTGTTAGACCAGGTGATAGACCCTCCTCCAGGTCTCAGTATTCTGTTAGAAGGTAACCAGGTGATACTGACCCTCCTCCAGGTCTCAGTATTCTGTTAGACCAGGTGATACTGACCCTCCTCCAGGTCTCAGTATTCTGTTAGAAGGTAACCAGGTGATACTGACCCTCCTCCAGGTCTCTGTATTCTGTTAGGTAACCAGGTGATACTGACCCTCCTCCAGGTCTCAGTATTCTGTTAGACGGTAACCAGGTGATAGCTGGCTCTGCTCTACCAGCTCTTCTGTTAGAAGGTAACCAGGTGATACTGACTCCCCTCCAGGTCTCTGTATTCTGTTAGACCAGGTGATACTGACTCCAGGTCTCAGTATTCTGTTAGACCAGGTGATACTGACCCCCTCTGTCTCTGTTTCTGTTAGACCTGACTGACCCTCCTCCTCTCTCTGTATTCTGGCTCCAGGTGATCTGACCCTCCTCCAGGTCTCAGTATTCTGGACCAGGTGATACTGACCCTCCTCCAGGCTCTATTCTGTTCTGGTCAGGTGCTCTGGCTCTCCAGCTCTCAGCTCTCTAGACGGTCTGATATTGACTCTCTCAGGTCTCTGTATTCTGTTAGACTAACCAGGTGATATTGACCCTCCTCCAGGTCTCTATTCTGTTAGATGGTAACCAGGTGATACTGACCCTCCTCCAGGTCTCAGTATTCTGTTTGCTCTCCTCAGGTATCAGCTCTGCTTAGGGTAACCAGGTGATACTGACCCTCCTCAGGTCTCAGTATTCTGTTAGACCAGGTGATATTGACCCTCCTCAGGACTCTGGCTCTACTGACCCTCTCCAGGTCTGGTATTCTGTTTGATACTGACCCTCCTCCAGGTCTCAGTATTCAAACACTTCTGATACTGATTCCAGTCTCACTGAGATGCACTCCTAACAGGTCTCAGTATTCTGTTTGGTGGTGACTGACCCTCCTTCAGGTCTCAGTATTGACCAGGTGATACTGACCCTCCTCCAGGTCTCAGTATTCTGTTAAGGATACCAGGTGGACACCCTCCTCCAGGTCTCAGTATTCTGTTAGACAGGTGATACTGACCCTCCTCCAGGAACTATGTTAGATGGTAACCAGGTGATTGGATAAGATTGACCCTCCTGGACAGTATTCTGTTAGACCAGGTGATACTGTCCTCCAGGTCTGTATTCTGTTAGACGGTAACCAGGTGATGTGTCCTCCAGGTCTCAGTATTCTGTTAGATGGTAACCAGGTGATACTGACCCTCCTTCAGGTCTCAGTATTCTGTTGACCAGGTGATACTGACCTCCTCCAGGTCTCAGTATTCTGTTAGATGGTAACCAGGTGATACTGACCCTCCTGTCTCACCATTCTGTTAGACCAGGACATATGACCCTCCTCCAGGTCTCAGTATTCTGTTAGACGGTAACCAGGTGATACTGACCCTCCTCCAGGTCTCAGTATTCTGTTAGATGGTAACCAGGTGATACTGACCCTCCTTCAACTCAGTATTCTGTTAGACCACCTGATACTGATCCAGGTCTCAGTAAAACCTCCTCCAGGTCTTGTTAACAGGTAATGACCCTCCTCCAGGTCTGTATTCCTAGATATAACCAGGTAACTGCCCTAACTAGGTCTCAGTGTTCTGTTAGTGATACTATCTAACTAATATAACGGTAACCAGGTGATACTGACCCTCCTCCAGGTCTAGTATAACTGTTAGACCAGGTGATAACTAATCCAGGTCTCAGTATTCTAACTAGATATAACCAATGATACTGACCCTCCTCCAGGTCTCAGTATTCTATAGACCAGGTAATATGACCCTCCTCCAGGTCTGTATTCTGTTAGACCAGGTGATACTGAATCTCCTCCAGGTCTGTATTCTGTTAGACAGGTGATATGACCCTCCTCCAGGTCTAATTCTGTTAGATATAACAGGTGATATGAGTGTCCTCCAACTCAGTATTCTAGAAGGTAACCAGGTGATATTGACCCTCCTTCAGGTCTCAGTATTCTAGACAGGTGATATACCCTCCTCCAGGTCTCAGTGTTTCTAGACTAATATGAACTATCCTTAACTCAGTATTCTGTTAGACTAATAGGTGTTACTGACCCCCTCCTCCAGGTCTCAGTATTCTATAGACGGTAACTAATATACTAATCCTCCAGGTTTCAGTATTCTGTTAGAAGGTAACTAGGTGATACTGACCCCCTCCTCCAGGTCTCAGTATTCTGTTAGACGGTAACTAGGTGATACTACCCTCCTCCAGGTCTCAGTGTTTCCATCTGTTAGAATAACCATAATACTGACCCTCCTCCAGGTCTCAGTATTCTGTTAACTAACCAATGAACTGACCCCTCCTCCAGGTCTCAGTATTCTGTCCTAACCAGGTGATAACTCCAACATGTTAACTAACCAGGTGATACTGACCCTCCTCCAGGTGTCAGTATCTCTGTTAGACCAGGTGATATTGACCCTCCTCCAGGTCTCAGTATTCTGTTAGATAACCAGGTGATACTGACCCTCCTCCAGGTCTCAGTATTCTGTTAGACCAAATCACTGATCCTCCTCCAGGTCTCAGTATTCTGTTAGAAACCAGGTGATGTGACCCTCCTCCAGGTCTCAGTATTCTGTTAGAAGGTAACCAGGTGATACTGACCCTCCTTCAGGTCTCAGTATTCTGTTAGACGGTAACCAGGTGATACTGACCCCTCCTCCAGGTCTCAGTATTCTGTTAGACGGTAACCAGGTGATACTGACCTCCTCCAGGTCTCAGTATTCTGTTAGAAGGTAACCAGGTGATACTGACCCCTCCTCCAGGTCTCAGTATTCTGTTAGACCAGGTGATATTGACCCTCCTCCAGGTCTCAGTATTCTGTTAGACCAGGTGATATTGACCCTCCTCCAGGTCTCAGTATTCTGTTAGACGGTAACCAGGTGATATTGACCCTCCTCCAGGTCTCAGTATTCTGTTAGAAGGTCAACCAGGTGATACAAAATTCTGTTAGACCAGGTGATACTGACCCTCCTCCAGGTCTCAGTATTCTGTTTTAACCAGGTGATACTGACCTCCTTCAGGTCTCAAAATACCAGGTGATACTGACCCCTCCTCCAGGTCTCAGTATTCTGTTAAACTCAAACACGGTGAACTGACCCTCCTCCAGGTCTCAGTATTCTGTTAGAAGGTAACCAGGTGATAATGACCCCCTCCTCCAGGTCTCAATTCTGTTAGACGGTAACCAGGTGATATGACCCTCCTCCAGGTCTCAGTATTCTGTTAGAAGGTAACCAGGTGATACTGACCCTCCAGTCTCAGTATTCTGTTAACAGGTGATAACCCCTCCTCCAGGTCTCAGTATTCTGTTAGACGGTAACCACACTGACCCTCCTCCAGGTCTCAGTATTCTGTTAGACCAGGTGATATTGACCCTCCTCCAGGTCTCAGTATTCTGTTAGACCAGGTGATATGACCCTCCTGTCTCAGTATTTTCAGAAACAATACTGACCCTCCTCCAGGTCTCAGTATTCTGTTAGACCAGGTGATACTGACCCTCCTCCAGGTCTCAGTATTCTGTTAACGGTAACCAGGTTTTTTTGATCCTCCTCCAGGTCTCAGTATTCTGTTAGAAGGTAACCAGGTGATACTGACCTCCTTCAGGTCTCAGTATTCTGTTAGATGGTAACCAGGTGATACTCCCCCTCCTCCAGGTCTCAGTATTCTGTCAGACGGTAACCAGGTGATACTGACCCTCCTCCAGGTCTCAGTATTCTGTTAGAAGGTAACCAGGTGATACTGACCCTTTTCCAGGTCTCAGTATTCTGTTAGACCAGGTGATATTGACCTCCTCCAGGTCTCAGTATTCTGTTGACCAGGTGATATTGACCCTCCTCCAGGTCTCAGTATTCTGTTAGACGGTAACCAGGTGAACCTCCTCCAGGTCTCAGTATTCTGTTAGACCAGTAACTGACCCTCCTCCAGTCTGTATTCTGTTAGACGGTAACCAGGTGATCTTGACCCTCCTCCAGGTCTCAGTATTCTGTTAGAAGGTAACCAGGTGATATTGACCCTCCTCCAGGTCTCAGTATTCTGTTAGACGGTAACCGGGTGATGGAGCTGGCTCTGCTCTACCAGCTCTTCAGTAAGGTGAACTTGACTCCCCACTCTGCTGCAGCACTGGAGAGACTACATCAAGGTACACTCTCTCCCCTGTCTCTTTCTGGCTCTTCTGTCTCTCAGTGCCTCTGTGCTCCTCGAGGTCGCTCTGGCTCTCTAGCTCTGGCTCTCTGGTGCTCTGGCTCTCCTCGCTCTGGCTCTCTCTCGCTCTGGCTCTCTCTCGCTTGGCTCTCTAACTCGCTCTGGCTCTCTCTGCTCTGGCTCTCTATGCTCTGGCTCTCTCTCGCTCTGGCTCTCTAATATGGCTCTCTCTCGCTCTGGAAACTGGCTAAAAAATCTAGCTCTCTCTTTATACTACTCTCACTCAGAAACACTTCTATTGATTCCAGTCTCACTGAGATGTCTCCTAACAGAGTTTTGGTGGTGAGATTGTGGGCACCCCAGAGAAGGATAAGGACATGGTTCAAGACCTGTTGGACTTTAAGGATAAGATGGACAACGTGGCCCAGGGCTGTTTCAACAGAAACGAGAGCTTCATCAACGCTATGAAGGAGGCCTTTGAAGCTTTCATCAACAACAGACCCAACAAACCTGCTGAACTCATCGGTGAGGACAAGACGGCTGTGTGTGTGTGTGTCAAAGAGTCAGGGCAGGAGATATTTAAAGGCACCTGCAATCTTAAAACCATTGCTTAAAATATCAGAGGTTCCACGCCAGATATGAGTGTTTCCTAACTAATATAACTATAACTAACTAATATAGTGTTTCCTAACTAATATAACTATAACTAACTAATATAACTAATGAGTGTTTCCTAACTAATATAACTATAACTAACTAATATAACTAATATATGAGTGTTTAACCTAACTAATATGAGTGTCTTCCTAATATAACTAATATGAGTGTTTCCTAACTAATATAACTAATAACTAACTAATATAACTGTAACTAACTAATATAACTAACTAATATAACTGTAACTAACTAATATGAGTGTTTCCTGTATGTTTTATCTAACTGGCGGTGTCCTATCTCTGCACCGAAGTACGTGGACTGTAATTGAGGGCGGGCAACTCTACCGAGGAGGAGATGGAGAGTAGACAATATCATGATCATCTTCCGCTTCATCCACGGGAAGGATAACTGTTGAGGCCTTTTATAAGAAACCTGGCCAAACGCCTGCTGGTGGGGAAGAGTGCCTCTATAACGCTGAGAAGACCATGCTGTCCAAACTCAAACACGGTAAGCTGTCCAAACTCAAACACTAAGCTGTCCAAACCTACATGGACTGGAGATACAATGCAGATCTTCAAAATCACTACTTTGTCCCATCACATGGCTGGTGATCTCTTGTACCTCTGTCAGTGGGTAGGGACAAAACTAGCTTTTGAGATAGCAGTTTTCTACAAGACAAATCTTCCGCTTCATTGATTTTGTTTAAGAAACTAAACAAATGAACACACTTTAATGTTTCTGAGAAGAAACAAAACAAATGAACATGCTTTGTAACCCAGAAACAAATGAACATGCTTTGATAATGTTTCAGAAACAAATGAACATGCTTTGATGTTTCAAAGAAACAAATGAACATGCTTTCCAAACTAATGTTTCAGAAACAAATGAACATGGCTGGTGATGTTTCAGAAACAAATGAACATGCTTTGTAATGTTTCAGAAACAAATGGCATGCTTTGTAATGGTTCAGAAACAAATGAACATGCTTTGTGATGTTTCAGAAACAAATGAACATGCTTTGTAATGGCTTTCAGAAACAAATGAACATGCTTTCTAATGTTTCAGAAACAAATGAACATGCTTTGTAATGTTTCAGAAACAAATGAACATGCTTTGTAATGGTTCAGAAACAAATGAACATGCTTTGTAATGTTTCAGAAACAAACATATTACTAGTAAGAAGTGATGTGGTATAGGGCTAATAATTTTTAACTAACTTTAATTTTAAACCAAAACACAGATGAGCTGGTGTTCAGCTGCCTCTCTAGGGCCACCAACGTGGCAACGGTGGTACTATAGCCGCTGGAGGAGTGGTCAGTGACGGTGTGCCTGTGAGGTATGAGAGTAGATGGTCTGACTCGTAGCTGACGTTTTCACCTGCAGTTGAAGCAGAGTCAAACATTGAAACTAAAAAACAGCTTCTGAACAAAACATTGTAAAATAGCCAAGAAACACAACGCCTCACTTCAGTGGACGTTCCAGTAAATTAGACTGACTTCTACGCCTGTGCATCTTGAGCACTTTCAAATCCCAGTGTTCACAGCTCCCCAGCCAGGCATTGCTGGTCCACAGGATATATTTGAGAGGATACCTAGTTCTTGGTGATGATCTACCATCTATGAAACAAAATGACCAAACAGTTACTGCAGCAATGATTTAGTTATGTTTTCCTACTTGACTTCCTCACGACACGTTTATTTGTCAATGTGAGTGAAATGCTCTGTTGCCCTGACTACCCACCTACATGGCTGGTGATATAGACCTCTCTACCCACCTACATGGCTGGTGATATAGACCTCTACCCACCAACATGGCTGGTGATATAGACTCTCTACCCACCAACATGGCTGGTGATATAGACTCTCTACCCACCAACATGGCTGGTGATATAGACTCTCTACCCACCAACATGGCTGGTGATATAGACCTCTCTACCCACCAACATGGCTGGTGATATAGACCTCTACCCACCTACATGGCTGGTGATATAGACCTCTACCCACCTACATGGCTGGTGATATAGACCTCTCTACCCACCAACATGGCTGGTGATATAGACCTCTCTACCCACCAACATGGCTGGTGATATAGACCTCTCTGGTGATATAGACCTCTACCCACCAACATGGCTGGTGATATAGTCCTCTCTGGTGATATAGACCTCTACCCACCAACATGGCTGGTGATATAGACCTCTACCCACCAACATGGCTGGTGATATAGACCTCTCTACCCACCAACATGGCTGGTGATATAGACCCTCTACCCACCAACATGGCTGGTGATATAGACCTCTACCCACCAACATGGCTGGTGATATAGACCTCTCTACCCACCAACATGGCTGGTGATATAGACCTCTACCCACCAACATGGCTGGTGATATAGACCTCTACCCACCAACATGGCTGGTGATATAGACCTCTCTACCCACCTACATGGCTGGTGATATAGACCTCTCTACCCACCAACATGGCTGGTGATATAGACCTCTACCCACCAACATGGCTGGTGATATAGACCTCTCTACCCACCAACATGGCTGGTGATATAGACCTCTACCCACCAACATGGCTGGTGATATAGACCTCTCTACCCACCAACATGGCTGGTGATATAGACCTCTACCCACCAACATGGCTGGTGATATAGACCTCTACCCACCAACATGGCTGGTGATATAGACCTCTCTACCCACCAACATGGCTGGTGATATAGACCTCTACCCACCTACATGGCTGGTGATATAGACCTCTCTACCCACCAACATGGCTGGTGATATAGACCTCTACCCACCAACATGGCTGGTGATATAGATCTCTACCCACCAACATGGCTGGTGATATAGACCTCTACCCACCAACATGGCTGGTGATATAGACCTCTCTACCCACCAACATGGCTGGTGATATAGACCTCTCTACCCACCAACATGGCTGGTGATATAGACTCTCTACCCACCAACATGG
Source organism: Oncorhynchus gorbuscha (assembly GCF_021184085.1). NCBI lineage: Eukaryota > Metazoa > Chordata > Actinopteri > Salmoniformes > Salmonidae > Oncorhynchus > Oncorhynchus gorbuscha. The sequence continues at coordinate 42,702 of NW_025747135.1, forward strand.
CTGGTGATATAGACCTCTCTACCCACCAACATGGCTGGTGATATAGACCCTCTACCCACCAACATGGCTGGTGATATAGACCTCTCTACCCACCAACATGGCTGGTGATATAGACCTCTACCCACCAACATGGCTGGTGATATAGACCTCTCTACCCACCAACATGGCTGGTGATATAGTCCTCTACCCACCAACATGGCTGGTGATATAGCTGGTGATATAGACCTCTCTACCCACCAACATGGCTGGTGATATAGTCCTACCCACCAACATCTGGTGATATAGACTCTCTACCCACCAACATGGCTGGTGATATAGACCTCTACCCACCAACATGGCTGGTGATATAGACCTCTCTACCCACCAACATGGCTGGTGATATAGTCCTACCCACCAACATCTGGTGATATAGACCTCTACCCACCAACATGGCTGGTGATATAGACCTCTCTACCCACCAACATGGCTGGTGATATAGTCCTCTCTACCCACCAACATGGCTGGTGATATAGTCCTCTCTGGTGATATAGACCTCTCTACCCACCAACATGGCTGGTGATATAGACCTCTACCCACCAACATGGCTGGTGATATAGACCTCTACCCACCTACATGGCTGGTGATATAGACCTCTCTACCCACCAACATGGCTGGTGATATACCTCTCTGGTGATATAGACCTCTCTACCCACCAACATGGCTGGTGATATAGACCTCTCTGGTGATATAGACCTCTCTGGTGATATAGACCTCTCTGGTGATATAGACCTCTCTGGTGATATAGACCTCTACCCACCAATGTCAAAATCTACTCGCATTTGGTGAGTGTGTTTATTTTAGGCCCTGTGTTCGTGGGATATTGTCAAATGTCCTCCGGCAGATGCTGATTGTTGCCTCAGCAGTGAAGTTGGCCCATCGGTGGTTTGTCACTACCTCTGGTGTGTGACTGTAGAAACACCACCACAGTTACCAGGTCATGCAATGTGTTTAAGCAGTAAGGCCCGTAGGAGGTGTGGTATATGGCCAATACACCATGGCTAGGGGCTGTTCTTAAGCATGACGCAACGCGGAGTGCCTGGATACAGCCCTTAGCCGTGGTATATTAGCCATATACCACAAACCCCTGAGGTTCCTTATTGCTATTATAAACTGGTAACAAACGTAATTAGAGCAGTAAAAATACATGTTTTATCATACCCGTGGTTTATGATCTGATATACCCTGGCTGTCAGCCAATCAGCATTCAGTGCTCAAACCACCCAGCTTATAATACTCTATAAAAACTTGTGAACAGAGAGTGGGTGTGATGGTTTGTGACTTCCTGCTTCCTGTCCCTGCAGAGTGTGGAGCGGCCTTCACCAGTAAGCTGGAGGGGATGTTTAAGGACATGGAGCTCTCCAAAGACGTTATGATCCAGTTCAAGCAGGTGAACACAGACTCCTCCATGTCACTGAAGTCCTTACTGTAGTATACATTTACCACCAGTGAATCATCTGACTTGAGGCCATGTTGTCGTCACCCCTCCGTGACGCTCGTCCCTCAACCAATCAGTCTTGTAGGACGTGGAACTCGTATTTTGAATATTTAGTGTCCGTTATTTTTCAAAAACCTAACAGAAGGAAAGGAAACGGGTCGCCGTCTCCTGGACAAGTTGTGTGTCAGGACGTTGGTCTCTAGTGCCCTGACTGGACAAGTTGTGTGTCAGGACGTTGGTCTCTAGTGCCCTGATTGGACAAGTTGTGTGTCAGGACGTTGGTCTCTCGTGCCCTGACTTTCAGCTGTGGAGCTGTTGTCGCTAGCTAGCTTACTGACATGGCTACAGTTGAAGTCGAGAAGTTTACGTACACGGAGGAGTCATTACAACTTGTTTTTCAACCACTCCACAAAGTTCTTGTTAACCAACTATAGTTTTGGCAAGTCGGTTAGGACATCTACTGTGCATCACACAAGTCATTTTTCCAACAATTGTTTACAGACAGATTATTTCACTTTTTAATTCACTGTATCACAATTCCAGTGGGTCAGAAGTTTACATACACTAAGTTGACTGTGCCTTTAAACAGCTTGTAAAATTGGAAAATTCCAGAAAATTATGTCATTGCTTTAGAAGCTTCTGATAGACTAATTGACATCATTTGTGTCAATTGGAGGTTTCCCTGTGGATGTATTTCAAGGCCTACCTTCAAACTCAGTGCCTCTTTGCTTGACGACATGGGAAAATCAAAAGAAATCAGCAAAGACCTCAGAAAAAACAATTGTAGACCTCCACAAGTCTGGTTTATCCTTAGGAGCAATTTCCAAACACCGGAAGGTACCACGTTCATCTGTACAAACCATAGTACGCAAGTATAAACACCATGGGACCACACAGCCGTCATACCGCTCAGGAAGAAGATGCATTCTGTCTCCTGGAGATGAACGCACTTTTGTGTGAAAAGTGCAAATCAATCCCACAACAGCAGCAAAGGACCATGTGAAGATGCTGGAGGAAACCGGTACAAAAGCATCTATATCCACAGTAAAACAAGTCCTATATCGACAACCTGAAAGGCTGCTCAGCAAGGAAGAAGCCACTGCTCCAAAACTGCCATAAAAAAGCCAGACTACCATTTGCAACTGCACATGGGGACAAAGATCATACTTTTTGGAAAAATGTCCTCTGGTCTTATGAAACACAAATCAAACTGTTTGGCCATAATGACCATCGTTATGTTTGGAGGAAAAATAGGGAGGCTTGCAAGCCGAAGAACACCATCCCAACTGTAAAACACAGGGGTGGCAGCATCATGTTGTGGGGGTGCTTTGCTGCAGGAGGGACTGGTTCGCTTCACAACATGGATGGCATGAAGCTGGAAAATTATGTGGATATATTGAAGCAACATCTCAAGACATCAGTTAGGACGTTAAAGATTGGTCGCAAATGGGTCTTCCAAATGGACAATGACCCCGAGCATACTTCCAAAGTTGTGGCAAAATGGCTTAAGGACAACAAAGTCAAGGTATTGGAGTGGCCATCACAAGAACTGACCTCAATCCTATAGAAAATGTGTGGGCAGAACTGAAGAAGCATGTGCGAGCAAGGAGGCCTTCAAACCTGACTCAGTTACACCAGCTCTGTCAGGAGGAATGGGCCAAAATTCATCCAACCTATTGTGGGAAGCTTGTGGAAGGCTACCCAAAACATGTGACCCAAGTTAAACAATTTAAAGGCAATGCTACCAAATACTAATTGAGTGTATGTAAACTTCTGACTCACTGGGAATGTGATGAAAGAAATAAAAGCTGAAATAAATCATTCTCTCTACTATTATTCTAACATTTCATATTCTTAAAATAACCTAGGACAGGGAATTTTTACTAGGATTAAATGTCAGGAATTGTGAAAAACTAATGTAAATGTATTTGGCTTTGGTGTCGTGTAAACCTCCGACTTCAACCGTGTGTGTCAGCTGTACAACTGAATGCATTCAACTGAAATGTGTCTTCTACATTTAACTCACCCCCTCTGAATCAGAGAGGTGCTTGGGGGGGCTGCCTTAATCGACATCAACGTCGATCGGCATTTTGTTAGTTTAGATTAATTCGGACAGTTTTGTGGCAGAAGTGGATTCGGCAGATGTCACCGTGGTAATATTTTCTCATGTTAGACAGCAAATTGTAGCTAAACTGCTTTGGCGCTATCCCATTAGCTTATTGTAGCTAAACTGCTTTGGAGCTATCCCATTAGCTTATTGTAGCTAAACTGCTTTGGAGCTATCCCATTAGCTTATTGTAGCTAAACTGCTTTGGAGCTATCCCATTAGCTTATTGTAGCTAAACTGCTTTGGAGCTATCCCATTAGCTTATTGTAGCTAAACTGCTTTGGAGCTATCCCATTAGCTTATTGTAGCTAAACTGCTTTGGAGCTATCCCATTAGCTTATTGTAGCTAAACTGCTTTGGAGCTATCCCATTAGCTTATTGTAGCTAAACTGCTTTGGAGCTATCCCATTAGCTTATTGTAGCTAAACTGCTTTGGAGCTATCCCATTAGCTTATTGTAGCTAAACTGCTTTGGCGCTATCCCATTAGCTTATTGTAGCTAAACTGCTTTGGAGCTATCCCATTAGCTTATTGTAGCTAAACTGCTTTGGAGCTATCCCATTAGCTTATTGTAGCTAAACTGCTTTGGAGCTATCCCATTAGCTTATTGTAGCTAAACTGCTTTGGAGCTATCCCATTAGCTTATTGTAGCTAAACTGCTTTGGAGCTATCCCATTAGCTTATTGTAGCTAAACTGCTTTGGAGCTATCCCATTAGCTTATTGTAGCTAAACTGCTTTGGAGCTATCCCATTAGCTTATTGTAGCTAAACTGCTTTGGAGCTATCCCATTAGCTTATTGTAGCTAAACTGCTTTGGAGCTATCCCATTAGCTTATTGTAGCTAAACTGCTTTGGAGCTATCCCATTAGCAAATTGTAGCTAAACTGCTTTGGAGCTATCCCAAAACTTATTGTAGCTAAACTGCTTTGGAGCTATCCCATTAACTTATTGTAGCTAAACTGCTTTGGAGCTATCCCATTAGCTTATTGTAGCTAAACTGCTTTGGAGCTATCATTATCTTATTGTAGCTAAACTGCTTTGGAGCTATCCAAATTAGCTTATTGTAGCTAAACTGCTTTGGAGGAAATCCCATTAGCTTATTGTAGCTAAACTGCTTTGGAGCTATCCCATTAACTTATTGTAGCTAAACTGCTTTGGAGCTATCCCATTAGCTTATTGTAGCTAAACTGCTTTGGAGCTATCCCATTACTTATTGTAGCTAAACTGCTTTGGAGCTATCCCATTAGCAAATTCAAGAAACTGCTTTGGAGCTATCCCATTAGCTTATTGTAGCTAAACTGCTTTGAGCTATCCCATTACTTATTGGAGCTAAATGCTTTGGAGCTATCCCATTAGCTTATTGTAGCAAGCTTTGGAGCTATCCCATTACTTATTGTAGCTAAATCCTATTGAGCTATCCCATTAGCTTATTGTAGCTAAACTGCTTTGGAGCTATCCCAGAACTTATTGTAGCTAAACTGCTTTGGAGCTATCCCATTAACTTATTGTAGCTAAACTGCTTTGGAGCTATCCCATTAGCTTATTGTAGCTAAACTGCTTTGGAGCTATGCCCATTAGCTTATTGTAGCTAAACTGCTTTGGAGCTATCCCATTAGCTTATTGTAGCTAAACTGCTTTGGAGCTATCCCATTAGCTTATTACTAGCTAAACTGAAATTCCTATTGTAGAAAACTGCCCCTAAATGTATGTTGTCTGTGTAGCTAAACTGCTTTGGAGCTATGTAGTGTGTCAGCTGTAAACTTTTGCGCTATCCCACTTATTGTAGCTAAACTGCCCCCCCCCCTAAATGCTGCTTGGCGCTATGAGCTAAACGCTTTGGCGCTATCCCATTTAGCGCTCAACAGTTTTTGGAAAGTCCCATTAGCTTATTACCTAATACTGCTTTCTCGATAATTAGCTTACCCTAAACTGCTTTGGCGCTATCCCATTAGCTTATTGTAGCTAAACTGCTTTTATCCCATTAGCTTATTGTAGCTAAACTGCTTTGGAGCTATCCCATTAGCTTATTGTAGCTAAACTGCTTTGGCGCTATCCCATTAGCTTATTGTAGCTAAACTGCTTTGGAGCTTCCCATTAACTTATTGTAAACTGCTTTGGAGAAACTGCTTTGGCGCTATCCCATTAGCTTATTGTAGCTAAACTGCTTTGGAGCTATCCCATTAGCTTATTGTAGCTAAACTGCTTTGGAGCTATCCCATTAGCTTATTGTAGCTAAACTGCTTTGGAGCTATCCCATTAGCTTATTGTAGCTAAACTGCTTTGGAGCTATCCCAGCTTATTGTAGCTAAACTGCTTTGGAGCTATCCCATTAGCTTATTGTAGCTAAACTGCTTTGGAATCCCATTAGCTTATTGTAGCTAAACTGCTTTGCTATCCCATTAGCTTATTGTAGCTAAACTGCTTTGGAGCTATCCCATTAGCTTATTGTAGCTAAACTGCTTTGGAGCTATCCCATTAGCTTATTGTAGCTAAACTGCTTTGGAGCTATCCCATTAGCTTATTGTAGCTAAACTGCTTTGGAGCTATCCCATTAACTTATTGTAGCTAAACTGCTTTGGAGCTATCCCATTAGCTTATTGTAGCTAAACTGCTTTGGAGCTATCCCATTAGCTTATTGTAGCTAAACTGCTTTGGAGCTATCCCATTAGCTTATTGTAGCTAAACTGCTTTGGAGCTATCCCATTAGCCTTTTGCGAGATAAGAGACAGATCTGTGCAGTCACAAACAACACTCTTATCGGATGTAAGAAAATGCAATGACAAAAGATGGCGCTCAATCGTTGAAACGGGTTCATACCAATATGGGAAGATAAAGGACCCAAACACTGAGCAATATTACTACTGTAATATATCGATTTACCACAGAGAATCATGTGTAACATCTCTACCAATTGGGGTAGTCCAATGTTGTTTACATTTGTTCCCAGATGGATTCAAACGATTTCTTGAATTAAGGAATTCTCAATTTACACCATTTTCCAAGAAATTAAGGATTTGATTGTCTCACACAACAGGACATTAATGTATTTTATTCCAGTATTGAACAAGGTTGTGTCCACCAGTACATGAATGTATTGAATCGGGTTGTCTGTCTCCCCCAGTACACCCAGAACCAGAGTGAGCCCAGCCAGCTGGAGCTGACAGTCAACATCCTCACCATGGGCTACTGGCCCTCCTACACTCCTATGGAGGTCCACCTGCCCCCTGAGGTATGTCTGTCTGTGTGTGGTTGGGTGGTGTGTATGCTGGGTTTTATGAAGCCTATATAAATTCTCTCGCCCCCCCCTCCTCCTCGCTCTTCCCCCTCCCTCGCTCTTCGCTCTTCCCCCTCCTCCCTCGCTCTTCGCTCTTCCCCCTCCCTCTGCTCTTCCCCCTCCCTCGCTCTTCGCTCTTCCCCTCCCTCGCTCTTCGCTCTTCCCCCCCTCCCTCGCTCTTCGCTCTTCCCCCTCCCTCGCTCTTCCGCCTCCCTCGCTCTTCCCCCTCCCTCGCTCTTCCCCCTCCTCGCTCCCCTCCTCGCTCTTCCCCCTCCCTCGCTCTTCCGCCTCCGCTCTTCCCCTCCCTCGCTCTTCGCTCTTCCTTCCTCCTCGCTCTTCCCCCTCCCTCGCTCTTCCGCCACCCTCGCTCTTCCGCCTCCTCCTCGCTCTTCCGCCTCCCGCTCTCTTCCCCCTCCCCTCGCTCTTCGCTCTTCCCAGATGGTGAAGCTCCAGGAGGTATTCAAGCTGTTCTATCTGGGGAAACACAGTGGCAGGAAGCTCCAGTGGCAGCCCACCCTGGGCCACGCTGTTCTGAAGACTGAGTTTAAAGAGGTGAGCCTGAAAGGTTTCCCTAGAACAGTGTGGGTATTTGAGGACCGGAGAAGCACTGTCCTAGAAGATCGGCGGCGTTCTTTGAAATGTCAAATTTCTAATGAGTCTTTTTCCAAGGAGCTGCAGGTGTCTCTGTTCCAGACGTGTCTGTGTGTCTGTCTACAGGGTAAGAAGGAGCTGCAGGTGTCTCTGTTCCAGACGTGTCTGTGTGTCTGTCTACAGGGTAAGAAGGAGCTGCAGGTGTCTCTGTGTGTCTGTCTACAGGGTAAGAAGGAGCTGCAGGTGTCTCTGTGTGTCTGTCTACAGGGTAAGAAGGAGCTGCAGGTGTCTCTGTTCCAGACGTGTCTGTGTGTCTGTCTACATGGTAAGAAGGAGCTGCAGGTGTCTCTGTTCCAGATGTGTCTGTGTGTCTGTCTACATGGTAAGAAGGAGCTGCAGGTGTCTCTGTTCCAGACGTGTCTCTGTGTGTCTGTCTACAGGGTAAGAAGGAGCTGCAGGTGTCTCTGTTCCAGATGTGTCTCTGTGTGTCTGTCTACAGGGTAAGAAGGAGCTGCAGGTGTCTCTGTTCCAGATGTGTCTCTGTGTGTCTGTCTACAGGGTAAGGAGCTGCAGGTGTCTCTGTTCCAGATGTGTCTCTGTGTGTCTGTCTACAGGGTAAGAAGGAGCTGCAGGTGTCTCTGTTCCAGATGTGTCTCTGTGTGTCTGTCTACAGGGTAAGAAGGAGCTGCAGGTGTCTCTGTTCCAGATGTGTCTCTGTGTGTCTGTCTACAGGGTAAGAAGGAGCTGCAGGTGTCTCTGTTCCAGATGTGTCTCTGTGTGTCTGTCTACAGGGTAAGAAGGAGCTGCAGGTGTCTCTGTTCCAGATGTGTCTCTAACTGTGTCTGTCTACAGGGTAAGAAGGAGCTGCAGGTGTCTCTGTTCCAGATGTTGTCTCTGTGTGTCTGTCTACAGGGGGAGGAGTTCAGCTGCAGGTGTCTCTGTTCCACTGGATGTGTCTCTGTCTGTCTGTCTTCAGGGTAGGTACAGCTTCAGGTGTCTGTCTTCCAGATAGCTGTCTCTGTCTGTCTGTCTACAGGGTCAAGAAGGAGCTGCTGTCTGTCTCTGTTCCAGCTGGTCTCTGTCTGTCTTCAATAGGGTACAGCTTCTCTGTCTGTCTTCATAGGTACAGCTTCTCTGTCTGTCTTCATAGGTACAGCTTCTCTGTCTGTCTTCATAGGTACAGCTTCTCTGTCTGTCTTCATAGGTACAGCTTCTCTGTCTGTCTTCATAGGTACAGCTTCTCTGTCTGTCTTCATAGGTACAGCTTCTCTGTCTGTCTTCATAGGTACAGCTTCTCTGTCTGTCTTCATAGGTACAGCTTCTCTGTCTGTCTTCATAGGTACAGCTTCTCTGTCTGTCTTCATAGGTACAGCTTCTCATTTTGTCTGACTGTCTGTCTTCATAGATACAGCTTCTCCCTCTGTCAATCTGACTGTCTGTCTTCATAGGTACAGCTTCTGTCTCTGTCTGTCTTCATAGGTACAGCTTCTCATTTTGTCTGACTGTCTGTCTTCATAGGTACAGCTTCTCCCTCTGTCAATCTGACTGTCTCTTCATAGGTACAGCTTCTCTGTCTGTCTTCATAGGTACAGCTTCTCCCTCTGTCTGTCTTCATAGGTACAGCTTCTCATTTTGTCTGACTGTCTGTCTTCATAGGTACAGCTTCTCCCTCTGTCTGTCTGACTGCCTTCATATGTACAAAAGGTGTACATACATTTTCTCTGGTCCTTTCCTTAGATTAAACTAACTACTCTCTTTATTTATCTCTAGTTTAGATTGATTCTGATCCCCTTCAGCCGATGCCAATGGTGGCAGCTGGTGTTACTGGGCTCCGACACAATGAACAAGACATTACAGACTGATTTTACAATGTACCAACATTTAAACATTAACATGTAGTCTTGTTTGTCATTGTCACCAGAGGGCTGATATTAATACTATGCATGCCAGTCTCTCTTGGCTGAGAGTTGAGGAAAGACTGACTGCGTCACTTCTTGTTTTTATAAAAACACATTGTGTTGGAAATTCCAAATTGTTTGCTTAGTCAACTTACACCAGACATGCCACCAGGGGTCTTTTCAGAGTCCCCAGGTCCAGAACAAATGAGAAGTACAGTTTTATACAGAGCCATGACTGCATGGAACTCTTCTGTCTTATGGAGAGCAAGTGGACGGCAAACCAACAAATTAAGCATCGGCACCTCTCCTCATGTGACCTAGAGCAATACGCTCTTTTGTGGTTACAAAACATTTCTGGGCTCTTAATTCTGCTCATGAAACATGAAACCAACACTTGTTGCGTTTTTATTTTTTGTTCAGTATCGAGAAGAAAATTTTTAAAAGTACAGGACTTTGAGAGCGGCCCTGCGGTACACCACACTTTACATGTTTGGCATTAGAGAAGGTTCTATTAGATTTGCCATATCATAGGTATTTCTCAACAACCGGATAGGGTCAATAATATCAAAGGCAGTACAGTACAGCTCCTGCAGTCTTATCCATTTTAAGCAGTCATCAGTGATTCGTGTCAGTGCCGCCCGTACATGTTGAGTGCCCTTCTAATCACCTCTTTCTCTCTTCTACATTAATCTCATTGCGTATTTGGGGTAAATAACATTTGGGCTCATTCATGAAATGTATGTAATTTCTCCAATTGAACTTGATGTATATGGAAGTAGTGTAACCGTGATCTGTGTCCCCGTTCCGTCCCCAGAGGAGGGTGAGTTGAGGCGTACCCTGCAGTCTCTGGCCTGTGGGAAGGCGCGCGTCCTCAATAAGAGTCCCCGGGGGAAGGACATAGAAGACGGAGACCGCTTCAACTTCAACAACGACTTCAGACACAAACTGTTCCGCATCAAGATCAACCAGATTCAGATGAAGGAAACGGTAGGGTTAACACCTCTCTCTGTGAAGGAAACGGTAGGGTTAACACCTCTCTCTGTGAAGAAAACGGTAGGATTAACACCCCTCTCTGTGAAGGAAACGGTAGGGTTAACACCCCTGTCTCTGTGAAGGAAACGGTAGGGTTAACACCTCTGTCTCTGTGAAGGAAACGGTAGGGTTAACACCTCTGTCTCTGTGAAGGAAACGGTAGGGTTAACACCTCTGTCTCTGTGAAGGAAACGGTAGGGTTAACACCCCTCTCTCTGTGAAGGAAACGGTAGGGTTAACACCCTCTCTCTGTGAAGGAAACGGTAGGGTTAACACCTCTCTCTGTGAAGGAAACGGTAGGGTTAACACCTCTCTCTGTGAAGGAAACGGTAGGGTTAACACCTCTCTCTGTGAAGGAAACGGTAGGGTTAACACCTGTCTCTGTGAAGGAAACGGTAGGGTTAACGCCTCTCTGTGTAGGGTTAACGCCTGTCTCTGTGAAGGAAACGGTAGGGTTAACGCCTCTCTGTCTCTGTGAAGGAAACGGTAGGGTTAACACCCCTCTCTCTGTGAAGGAAACGGTAGGGTTAACACCTCTCTCTCTGTGAAGGAAACGGTAGGGTTAACACCCTCTCTCTGTGAAGGAAACGGTAGGGTTAACACCTGTCTCTGTGAAGGAAACGGTAGGCTTAACACCTGTCTCTGTGAAGGAAACGGTAGGGTTAACACTCTGTCTCTGTGAAGGAAACGGTAGGGTTAACGCCTCTCTGTCTCTGTGAAGGAAACGGTAGGGTTAACGCCTCTCTCTCTGTGAAGGAAACGGTAGGGTTAAGGCCTCTCTCTCTGTGAAGGAAACGGTAGGGTTAACACCTCTGTCTCTGTGAAGGAAACGGTAGGGTTAACACCTGTCTCTGTGAAGGAAACGGTAGGGTTAACACCTCTCGGTCTCTGTGAAGGAAACGGTACATTGTCAAGTCTGTGCCTGCCTGTTGAACAGAAGGGAGTGCTGACTCTAATCATTGTCTGTTATATCAGACTAATTCATACATATAATGGTGCTTTCCACTGAGGGTTGCCACTCCAGGTTCCCGTCAGTTAAATCTTATTGCCTAAGTTTTGAGTTCCTCCCTTGCCCATCATTGGAGGAAGTGTAGCCATCATGCATTCACACAGTCAACTCTCGAGTTGGAGTCATTTTATTCAGGAAGTGAAACGTTCACAGAAAATAAATGGTGAATTACAGTTGTGTTGGTCTGTGTGTCCAGGTAGAGGAGCAGGTGAGCACCACAGAGCGTGTGTTGATGTGTCTGTGTGTGTGTGTGTTCAGGTTGAAGAGCAGGTGAGCACCACAGAGCGTGTGTTGATGTGTGTGTGTGTGTGTTCAGGTTGAAGAGCAGGTGAGCACCACAGAGCGTGTGTTGATGTCTGTGTGTCTGTGTCCAGGTAGAGGAGCAGGTGAGCACCACAGAGCGTGTGTTGATGTGTCTGTGTGTCTGTGTGTCCAGGTAGAGGAGCAGGTGAGCACCACAGAGCGTGTGTTTCAGGACAGACAGTACCAGATCGACGCTGCCGTTGTCCGCATCATGAAGATGAGGAAGACCCTGGGCCACAACCTGTTGGTGTCAGAACTATACAACCAGCTCAAGTTCCCCGTCAAGGTACTCTTTCATTTTCACTCTCTCTCTCTCTCGTTGCTTTTGTTCTTTTTTTCCTACCCTGAAATATAGTCACATCAGTCATTCACATCAAGTAAACTGCACTGTACACCCTCAGCTCCAAGCTGCATACCCTTCAGTGTCATTCCTCTGTGTGTTCTCTCTCCTCTGTCATTCCTCTGTGTTCTCTCTCCTCTGTCATTCCTCTGTGTTCTCTCTCCTCTGTCATTCCTCTGTGTGTTCTCTCTCCTCTGTGCGTTCTCTCTCCTCTGTCATTCCTCTGTGCGTTCTCTCTCCTCTGTCATTCCTCTGTGTGTTCTCTCTCCTCTGTGCGTTCTCTCCTCTGTCATTCCTCTGTGCGTTCTCTCTCCTCTGTGCGTTCTCTCTCCTCTGTGCGTTCTCTCTCCTCTGTGCGTTCTCTCTCCTCTGTGCGTTCTCTCTCCTCTGTGCGTTCTCTCTCCTCTGTGCGTTCTCTCTCCTCTGTCATTCCTCTGTGCGTTCTCTCTCCTCTGTGCGTTCTCTCTCCTCTGTCATTCCTCTGTGCGTTCTCTCTCCTCTGTCATTCCTCTGTGCGTTCTCTCTCCTCTGTCATTCCTCTGTGCGTTCTCTCTCCTCTGTGCGTTCTCTCTCCTCTGTGCGTTCTCTCTCCTCTGTGCGTTCTCTTCTCTGCGTTCTCCTCTGTGCGTTCTCTCTCCTCTGTGCGTTCTCTCTCCTCTGTCATTCTCTCCTCTGTGTCGTTCTCTCTCCTCTGTGTGTTCTCTCTCCTCTGTCATTCCTCTGTGCGTTCTCTCTCCTCTGTGTGTTCTCTCCTCTGTGCGTTCTCTCTCCTCTGTGCGTTCTCTCTCCTCTGTGCGTTCTCTCTCCTCTGTGCGTTCTCTCTCCTCTGTGCGTTCTCTCTCCTCTGTGCGTTCTCTCTCCTCTGTGCGTTCTCTCTCCTCTGTGCGTTCTCTCTCCTCTGTCATTCCTCTGTGTTCTCTCTCCTGTGCGTTCTCTCTCCTCTGTGCGTTCTCTCTCCTCTGTGCGTTCTCTCTCCTCTGTGCGTTCTCTCTCCTCTGTGCGTTCTCTCTCCTCTGTGCGTTCTCTCTCCTCTGTCATTCCTCTGTGCGTTCTCTCTCCTCTGTGCGTTCTCTCTCCTCTGTGCGTTCTCTCTCCTCTGTGCGTTCTCTCTCCTCTGTGCGTTCTCTCTCCTCTGTCATTCCTCTGTGTGTTCTCTCCTCAGCCTGGAGACCTGAAAAAGCGGATTGAGTCGCTGATTGACAGAGACTACATGGAGAGAGACAAGGAGAGTCCCAACCAGTACCACTATGTGGCCTGAGGGGGGCGCCACCTCCATCCTCCACCCCTCCGGTGCCCTGCCAGTGGGCTCAGCGAGTCAGCATCAGCTGGCCCTGATATAGCCCCATCTCTCCTTGAACTGCCCCACCCCCTCACCGCCCCTCCCCCCCCCTGCTTCTGAGGCCAGCTCTGAGAGGGCCAGTCTGGAGGCCAGTGCCAAACCTGGTCCAACACCAGCCCAGCCAACACCACCCTCATTGGGGGACTCAGAGCAGGCTGGGTCCTGGGGCTGGAGGAGTCTGTCTGGTGGGTGGAAGGCCGGCCGGCACACATCATCCGCTGACGACGCTAACAACGAGAACAATGTAGCACTTTCTCAAATGTGTTGTTTTGGGAGGGGGGTGGGGTGGGGGGGTCTGTCCACATCTATCTGTCTCAGTTCCACTGTAGTTTCGCTCCTGTTGATTATTCAGGTTTTTTCTGTGAGGTAACATAACATGTACCAGCCTGGGGTAACACTGTGGCAGTGTTGTCAGACAGGGTACAGGAACAGGGGGGGGTTTCACATGGATACCGATTACAAGGAGTGACGAGGGGAGGGATGCTTTTGGGTCGGGGGACACTCTCTCCTGTATTTTGACCAACACTTTCCACGCTCTGAATTTTGTAGACCAGATTGTATTCTTTGTAAGAGAGAGAAAGGAAACATGAATAAATTGATATTTAATGAAGAGTTAATTCATGGTGTGAACATCAAATGGACTGAGGAGTTGTGTGTAACATAGGGGTGTGACTGAGGAGTTGTGTGTGACTGAGTAGTTGTGTGTGACTGATAGGGGTGTGACTGAGGAGTTGTGTGTAACAGGGGTGTGACTGAGGAGTTGTGTGTGACTGAGGAGTTGTGTGTAACAGGGGTGTGACTGAGGAGTTGTGTGTAACATAGGGGTGTGACTGAGTAGTTGTGTGTGACTGAGGAGTTGTGTGTGACTGAGGAGTTGTGTGTAACATAGGGGTGTGACTGAGGAGTTGTGTGTAACAGGGGTGTGACTGAGGAGTTGTGTGTAACAGGGGTGTGACTGAGGAGTTGTGTGTAACAGGGGTGTGACTGAGGAGTTGTGTGTAACATAGGTGTGACTGAGGAGTTGTGTGTAACATAGGGGTGTGACTGAGGAGTTGTGTGTAACAGGGGTGTGACTGAGGAGTTGTGTGTAACAGGGGTGTGACTGAGGAGTTGTGTGTAACATAGGGGTGTGACTGAGGAGTTGTGTGTAACAGGGGTGTGACTGAGGAGTTGTGTGTAACAGGGGTGTGACTGAGGAGTTGTGTGTGACTGAGGAGTTGTGTGTAACAGGGGTGTGACTGAGGAGTTGTGTGTAACAGGGGTGTGATTGAGGAGTTGTGTGTAACAGGGGTGTGACTGAGGAGTTGTGTGTAACAGGGGTGTGACTGAGGAGTTGTGTGTAACATAGTGGTGTGACTGAGGAGTTGTGTGTGACTGAGGAGTTGTGTGTGACTGACTGAGGAGTTGTGTGTAACTGAGGAGGTGTGACTGAGGAGTTGTGTGTAACACTGAGGGGTGAGACTGAGACTGAGGAGTTGTGTGTAACATAGTGGTGTGACTGAGTAGTTGTGTGTAACAGGGGGGTGAGACTGAGTAGTTGTGTGTAACTGAGTAGTTGGTGTAACAGGGGTGTGACTGAGTAGTTGTGTGTAACAGGGGTGTGACTGAGGAGTTGTGTGTAACATAGTGGTGTGACTGATGAGTTGTGTGTGACTGAGGAGTTGTGTGTAACAGGGGTGTGACTGAGGAGTTGTGTGTAACATAGTGGTGTGACTGAGTAGTTGTGTGTAACATAGGGGTGTGACTGAGGAGTTGTGTGTAACATAGTGGTGTGACTGAGTAGTTGTGTGTAACATAGTGGTGTGACTGAGTAGTTGTGTGTAACATAGTGGTGTAACAGTAGTTGGTGAGACTGAGAGTTGTGTGTAACATAGTGGTGTGACTGAGGAGTTGTGTGTAACATAGGGATGTGACTGAGTAGTTGTGTGTAACAGGGGTGTGACTGAGGAGTTGTGTGTAACATAGGGGTGTGACTGAGGAGTTGTGTGTAACATAGGGGTGTGACTGAGGAGTTGTGTGTAACATAGGGGTGTGACTGAGGAGTTGTGTGTAACATAGGGGTGTGACTGAGTAGTTGTGTGTAACAGGGGTGTGACTGAGGAGTTGTGTGTAACAGGGGTGTGACTGAGTAGTTGTAACATAGGGGTGTGAACAGGGGTGTGACAGGGGTGTGACTGAGTAGTTGTGTGTAACAGGGGTGTGACTGAGTAGTTGTGTGTAACATACTGGGGTGTGTGACTGAGTAGTTGTGTGTAACAGTAGTTGGTGTGACATAGGCATGGTGTGACTGAGAGTAGGGGTGTTGTGTGTAACAGGGGTGAGACTGAGTAGTTGTGTGTAACATAGTGGTGTGACTGAGTAGTTGTGTGTAACAGGGGTGAGACTGAGTAGTTGTGTGTAACATAGTGGTGTGACTGAGTAGTTGGAATCTCAAGTGTTCTCTGTTAATACTTTCAAATGTGTTCACCAACATGATGTTTCTGTCTATGGAGGGAGCTACAGGCTGACAGGGCATGGCTCTAGGCCAGGCTACAGGCTGACAGGGCATGGCTCTAGGCCAGACTATAGGCTGACAGGGCATGGCTCTAGGCCAGACTATAGGCTGACAGGGCATGGCTCTAGGCCAGGCTACAGGCTGACAGGGCATGGCTCTAGGCCAGGCTACAGGCTGACAGGGCATGGCTCTAGGCCAGACTATAGGCTGACAGGGCATGGCTCTAGGCCAGACTATAGGCTGACAGGGCATGGCTCTAGGCCAGACTACAGGCTGACAGGGCATGGCTCTAGGCCAGACTATAGGCTGACAGGGCATGGCTCTAGGCCAGGCTGACAGGGCATGGCTCTAGGCCAGGCTACAGGATGACGGGGCATGGCTCTAGGCCAGGCTACAGGCTGACAGGGCATGGCTCTAGGCCAGGCTAGGCTGACAGGGCATGGCTAGGCCAGACTACAGGCTGACAGGGCATGGCTCTAGGCCAGACTACAGGCTGACAGGGCATGGCTCTAGGCCAGACTATAGGCTGACAGGGCATGGCTCTAGGCCAGACTACAGGCTGACAGGGCATGGCTCTAGGCCAGACTACAGGCTGACAGGGCATGGCTCTAGGCCAGACTACAGGCTGACAGGGCATGGCTCTAGGCCAGACTACAGGCTGACAGGGCATGGCTCTAGGCCAGACTACAGGCTGACAGGGCATGGCTCTAGGCCAGACTACAGGCTGACAGGGCATGGCTCTAGGCCAGGCTACAGGCTGACAGGGCATGGCTCTAGGCCAGACTACAGGCTGACAGGGCATGGCTCTAGGCCAGACTATAGGCTGACAGGGCATGGCTCTAGGCCAGTCTATAGGCTGACAGGGCATGGCTCTAGGCCAGACTATAGGCTGACAGGGCATGGCTCTAGGCCAGGCTACAGGCTGACAGGGCATGGCTCTAGGCCAGGCTGACAGGGCATGGCTCTAGGCCAGGCTGACAGGGCATGGCTCCAGGCCAGGCTGACAGGGCATGGCTCCAGGCCAGGCTGACAGGGCATGGCTCCAGGCCAGGCTGACAGGGCATGGCTCCAGGCCAGGCTGACAGGGCATGGCTCCAGGCCAGGCTGACAGGGCCAGGCTGACAGGGCATGGCTCCAGGCCAGGCTGACAGGGCATGGCTCCAGGCCAGGCTGACAGGGCATGGCTCCAGGCCAGGCTGACAGGGCATGGCTCCAGGCCAGGCTGACAGGGCATGGCTCCAGGCCAGGCTGACAGGGCATGGCTCCAGGCGACAGGGCCAGGCTGACAGGGCATGGCTCCAGGCTACAGGCTGACAGGGCATGGCTCCAGGCTACAGGCTGACAGGGCATGGCTCCAGGCTACAGGCTGACAGGGCATGGCTCCAGGCTACAGGATGACAGGGCATGGCTCCAGGCTACAGGATGACAGGGCATGGCTCCAGGCTACAGGATGACAGGGCATGGCTCCAGGCCAGGCTGACAGGATGACAGGGCATGGCTCCAGGCTACAGGATGACAGGGCATGGCTCCAGGCTACAGGATGACAGGGCATGGCTCCAGGCTACAGGATGACAGGGCATGGCTCCAGGCTACAGGATGACAGGGCATGGCTCCAGGCTACAGGATGACAGGGCATGGCTCCAGGCTACAGGATGACAGGGCATGGCTCCAGGCTACAGGATGACAGGGCATGGCTCCAGGCTACAGGATGACAGGGCATGGCTCCAGGCTACAGGATGACAGGGCATGGCTCCAGGCTACAGGATGACAGGGCATGGCTCCAGGCTACAGGATGACAGGGCATGGCTCCAGGCTACAGGATGACAGGGCATGGCTCCAGGCCAGGATGACAGGCCATGGCTCTGAAGCGGAGTAATTCTGCCTGTGAAGTCATTCCTCAGAAACAAATGATCCTTGCTGTAGGAGGAGGAGTGTGATTGACCTGTGATGTCAGAGGTTCTGGTCCCAGCTTATCTCCTTTTGGCGCTGTTGTGGAATCACCCCCCCCCCCCAAACTCTCCTCATCCCTGGGTGTCTAAAGTGGCTTTCTCTTGTCTCCTCTCCATCTCAACCAAAACTAAGTCTGTTTACCAGCAGTTTGCTATTTGAATAATAAAATTATTTCACAAGTACAGAAAAGCAAAGTATTTTAAACTATTGCGGTTCTCATCTTCAGTGAGGCTGCCCCTCCTCTCCTCCCAACAGAACAGGTTGTATGTGGCTTAGTGATGAGACAGAGGAGCTGCTGCTGCTTGTATCAACCTTACTGGCCAGGACCCCTGAAGAAATCAACCTTACTGGCCAGGACCCCTGAAGAAATCAACCTTACTGGCCAGGACCCCTGAAGAAATCAACCATGTTGTTTTGGTCAAATAAAACCCGCACACACAGAACACACTCATTTCAATCTTATCTATAATGCCTTGTCACTTAACCTGCCTTCATGTACATATCTACCTCAAATAGCTCGTACCTCTGCACATTGATCTGGTACTCCTGTATATAGCTCCATGTTGATCTGGTACTTCCTGTATATAGCTCCACGTTGATCTGGTACTTCCTGTATATAGCTCCACGTTGATCTGGTACTTCCTGTATGGAGCTCCACATTGATCTGGTACTTCCTGTATGGAGCTCCATTGTGTATTTCATTCCTCTTGTTACCATTATTTTAAAACTGCGTTGTTGGTTAAGGGCTTGTAATCAAGCATTTCACAGTGAAGTCTACACCAGTTGTATTCGGCGCAGGTGGCAAATAAAATGTGATTTGATTTGAAATATATGTTTGGGCTTCTTACTGTTAAATTGCAGTCTACAAATATTTGTATTATCAGCCCGCATCTGAATCTAGTTGATCCCTGGAATAGACGGACGAAGACGAGAGAAAGTCAAACTAACTGAAGGCGAGGCATCAGTTGTCTCATATCTCGCCTTGATATTGCTTATATCCCAAACGGCACCTTAGTCCCTATTTAGTGCATTACTTTTCACCGGAGCCCCTATAGGGAATAGGGTGCCATTTGAAACACCGAAATAGTCAGCCGACTGCCCAGGGCGGTACTCTTCCCTGCTGTCTGCCTTTCTCCACTATAAGACTGACTACTGCTGTCTGCCTTTCCTCTACTATAATACTGACTACTGCTGTCTGCCTTTCCTCTACTATAAGACTGACTACTGCTGTCTGCCTTTCCTCTCCACTATAAGACTGACTACTGCTGTCTGCCTTTCCTCTCTACTATAAGACTGACTACTGCTGTCTGCCTTTCCTATCTACTATAAGACTGACTACTGCTGTCTGCCTTTCCTCTCTACTATAAGACTGACTACTGCTGTCTGCCTTTCCTCTACTATAAGACTGACTACTGCTGTCTGCCTTTCCTCTCTACTATAAGACTGACTACTGCTGTCTGCCTTTCCTCTACTATAAGACTGACTACTGCTGTCTGCCTTTCCTCTCTACTATAAGACTGACTACTGCTGTCTGCCTTTCCTCTCTACTATAAGACTGACTACTGCTGTCTGCCTTTCCTCTCTATTATAAGACTGACTACTGCTGTCTGCCTTTCCTCTACTATAAGACTGACTACTGCTGTCTGCCTTTCCTCTACTATAAGACACTGGGTTTTATATCTCTCTCTCCACATAGATCGCAGACCAGTTATAAAACATTGGCCACCATCCTTTATTTAACCAGACAGGTCACATTGACATATTTTCCAAGTGAGCCAAGACAGCAGTATACATAGTTAACGCAACATAAAACACATCTACTAGATCATTAGTACTTGTTTATCCGCTCTGGATAAGAGCGTCTGCTAAATGACTTAAATGTTAAATGTTACATATGTTTTTTTCCTTTTTAGGGTTGTTAGGGGCCTCCCTTGGCCTATAAATAGCTGTTGTTTTTAGCTGACGTTGTTTTCAAATATCCAAAACGAAATAACACATTCTATGATACAGTATTTTACAGTAGATTCTGATTTGAGCAGGGTTCGCCAGTAGTAGCACAGTACTGAGTTGTGTCAGGGAGGGGAGGTGTCGGTCGCCATCCGGCTGTAATAAGAGGGTGTCGCTGGCTGCCTCACGTGACGGTGCTGGGTGGTTCTAAAGCTTGGTTCACGTGACTGGACGTTCCCTCCTGGTATTAAGGACATGAAAGGGAGCGATACTGTCCGACTTCTGCAACCTGCTCCGAAAACAGGACCAAGAATATGAAAAAATATTAAATAACCGCCATATAAAAGTGGACCGAATAAGAGGAAAAGGAAGGTCGATCTTTACTTTTCGGGGTTGTTGTTGCACTGCCTGAACAGCTGCTTTGGACAAGCGGTGTGTGCTATCCGTTAAACTGAACTCTGGACCTGAAACATGACTCGAACATGTCCATTCCTTGTCGGGATCGCCTGCTTTGCGATTCTTGGTAAGTGTTTATTATAGTGGTGGTCGATCGAGGTCGGTTACTGAGACGGAGGGGAAATGAAACGACGTCATAATCTCCGCTAGTATTCTATTATCGTGTAGTATGGTGATTTGTTAATTCGGCATAAGGAAGTTAGACATAAATAATTATATAGGGGCCTATGACATAAAGCATTCTTTTGTTTTCGGATATACGTTTTATTTATGGACGTTTCGGTGTAATGTTATTTTTTTTTCTCTCTGTTGTATTTGTACACAACATGTTGATTTCGTCATGATGTCCAGGACATGTTGTGTGACAAGTGAATCAAATGGGAACAGACAAACGGGCAGTTTGTTTTCCTAAAATCAACAGCGCGTCTGTCTCTCTGTCAACCCATTGTTCCGGGAACGCTTCACGTGACCGTAGAGGTGCTTTGTGTGTTGAAACACTGGAGCCTCTATGACCGACCATTAGCTGGCCGCTCATACTGAGAGACACGAACACACAGATGTGTTGTCACAGCACTGTCAAGTCAACCGACTATAAGCTATAGGCCTAATGTAGTTGTGGTCTAGATTTTTTTCTACTGTTTTGTGGAAGGTTTGTGTGCTGTGCTGCTATTCACGGGCCAGGTCACAGGTCACAGGTTCATTGACATTTGAAACATTGTCCCTTGACTTTATTTTGTATTTAATAGTGATAAGATCCAGGCCTACATTAGAACTATAATCGGGTTGATAATGTGTGTGTTGTAGTCAACCTGTGATTACAGTGTTGAGTCACACCTCTTCTCTCTACTGCCGTGGAAACAGTATTATAGTGTGGTTGCTCTTTGTTTCAGTGTTGTCTGTTTTGCTATATATGTGTGTGTGTGTGTGTGTGTGTGTGTGTGTGTGTGTGTGTGTGTGTGTGTGTGTGTGTGCAACAGCTAACGGGGATACTAATAAAATACCAAAATACTACTGTGTGTGTGTGTGTGTGTTAGGGAGGACGTGAGGCAGGCAGGGTCATGTTTAACTACTGGAGTAAAACTCCCTGAGTCATCATCACACTGGTGCATGAGGCACAGCAGGGCCTGTTGCTCTCTGCTCTCAACCAGGCCAGATAGTTAATGGACATTAATAACCCACTGAATTCTGTTTTCCTGGGACCCAAGCTTAGGAAAATATGCAACTATACATAAATATCTGTATTTCATTGCCATTATACCTAAAATAAATGCAATATAGACAAACACCATTAAAATGCACATCTGTCTAGGTTGTAACTGTTGCTGTTAAAATTCAATAAATAATTTTCATTCTGAACTGGAACAAACTGATTGATCACATCACACAGATGCAGAACAGACAGGCTTTTTGATAGTGCAACCCTAAGTAACAGTGAAGATGAAGTCAAGTCATCATTTTAATTCTGAACTGGATTAAACTGATTGAAGCAAGACGCTGTTTGAGGCAAACTCACACACAGTTCTGGGTTGCTCATCTACAGCAGGAAGCGGTCTCGTGCCTGACTGAGAAAGCAGTAGATGTTCTGGTCCAGTTTGGCACCACATACTGATGTGAGTCGGGCTTCTCAACTCTGGCGTACTTAAAAAACAAGTACAGATAAAGTTTCAAGGCTGAGAATGACCTCCGTGTTACACTGTCTAAAAACAGAGCCCAGAATAGACACGTTGCTGTTAAAATACAATACATATTTTATATTCTGAACTGGAATAAACTGATTGATCACATCACACAGATATAGACCAGAAAAGGACTGCGTGTGTGTTTTCTGGTCTATATCTGTGTGATGTGATCAATCAGTTTATTCCAGTTCAGAATAAAACATGACTTGAATTTTAACAGCAACAGTTCCAACCTAGACTTTCTTTCAACAATAATTTCTACAGTAAGATGTACTGTAGGCCTGATCATTTCTACAGTAAGATGTACTGTATGCCTGATCCTTTGTACAGTAAGATGTACTGTATGCCTGATCCTTTCTACAGTAAGATGTACTGTATGTCTGATCCTTTGTACAGTAAGATGTACCGTAGGCCTGATCATTTGTACAGTAAGATGTACTGTATGCCTGATCCTTTCTACAGTAAGATGTACTGTAGGCCTGATCCTTTGTACAGTAAGATGTGGCGATGGTTGGCTATTAGCGTAGGCCTGATCATTTGTACAGTAAAATGTACCGTAGGCCTGATCATTTTTCATCTTCATCTGTACTTTTACTTAGGGTTAGTAGCTAACTAACTTGCTTTGAAAGACCTCCCTGGGCGATGGTTGGCTATTAGCTGTGTACAAGGCCATGGGATTGTTTGACCAATGCTGTGGAGAAACTCACATCTACTACTAATGAGAGTTAGTTAGTACTCCTTATTTCTGTTATAAGAATGACAACAATGCCTGG
This sequence comes from Oncorhynchus gorbuscha, assembly GCF_021184085.1. Taxonomy (NCBI): domain Eukaryota; kingdom Metazoa; phylum Chordata; class Actinopteri; order Salmoniformes; family Salmonidae; genus Oncorhynchus; species Oncorhynchus gorbuscha. The sequence goes on from NW_025747135.1 coordinate 65,367, forward strand.
GCTAGTTTCCTGAAGCATTCAGCCCTTTTCCACTGGGTTTACCATCATGCTGTGGATGTTTCCTGAAGCATTTCAGCCCTGCTCTGAAAGACCTCCCTGGGTTTACCATCATGCTGTGGATGTTTCCTGAAGCATTTCAGCCCTGCTCTGAAAGACCTCCCTGGGTTTACCATCATGCTGTGGATGTTTCCTGAAGCATTTCAGCCCTGCTCTGAAAGACCTCCCTGGGTTTACCATCATGCTGTGGATGTTTCCTGAAGCATTTCAGCCCTGCTCTGAAAGACCTCCCTGGGTTTACCATCATGCTGTGGATGTTTCCTGAAGCATTCAGCCCTGCTCTGAAAGACCTCCTGGGTTTACCATCATGCTGTGGATGTTTCCTGAAGCATTTCAGCCCTGCTCTGAAAGACCTCCCTGGGTTTACCATCATGCTGTGGATGTTTCCTGGGAAGCATGTTTCCTTTCAGCCCTGCTCTGAAAGACCTCCCTGGGTTTACCATCATGCTGTGGATGTTTCCTGAAGCATTTCAGCCCTGCTCTGAAAGACCTCCCTGGGTTTACCATCATGCTGTGGATGTTTGCTCAGGACATGTCGTTTAATTAATTTATTCCATATGCTGAGACTCATTACTAAGCACTTTCACACACAAAATACCATTGTGGGTGCTCCTCGTTATAAGTTTGTATGAAGCGGGAAACTCATCGCTGTATATGTGTTTCATGACAATTGAGCTCAGTCAGAATTTATGGCTAGTTTGACGACATTAGATGACAGCTGGCGACTGAAGCATATCAAGTCATTGGCTGACTGGGCGCATCATCTGCTGCTGAACTACAGCGCTGCATCGTGTTGGTCGCGGAGTGATCTTCAATTAAAACTGCCGGGAAAAAAAGATCCGGTAACCCACGAAGCACACAGGCTTCTCCCTCTCAGTCGCGCAGCTGCCCGAGCAGATATGTGCAGAGGCCACTGCATAACACAGAAAGCGCACTGAACAGTCAGAGAGGCAGATGCACTTGGAACTACAGCTGAATCAATTCCAATAATTAATGAAACCAGAGAAGCACATCAGGCCTTGTCAGGCTCCCTGCTCTGAACAGAGAGAGGAAGCTGATGACCTCATCTTAGATAGACAGAATTCGTCTTAAGTGGCACCTATTCCTAATGTAGTGCACTACCTTTAACCAGGGCCTATAGGGGATAGTGCACTACCTTTAACCAGGGCCAAAGGGGATAGTGCACTACTTTTAACCAGGGCCAAAGGGGATAGTGCACTACTTTTAACCAGGGCCTATAGGGGATAGTGCACTACTTTTAACCAGGGCCTATAGGGGATAGTGCACGACTTTTAACCAGGGCCTACTTAACCAGGGGGGATAGTGCACTACTTTTAACCAGGGCCTATAGGGGATAGTGCACTACTTTTAACCAGGGCCTATAGGGGATAGTGCACTACCTTTAACCAGGGCCAAAGGGGATAATTTTCTTTTAACCAGGGCCTATAGGGGATAGTGCACTACTTTTAACCAGGGCCTATAGGGGATAGTGCACTACTTTTAACCAGGGCCTATAGGGCTGCTCAAAAAATAGTCCTTGTCAAAGTAGTGCACTATATAGGGAATAGGGTGTCATTTAGAATGTACTCTTCGTTCATCTGACATTCATTCTGTCTGAACTCAAGTGCTGATTTGGATGAATTGATCCTCCAGGAGGAAAGGAAGCCCGTCTGGACTATTGAGACACGCCCACACCCTCTGGTCAGGCACTCCTTAGCCACACACTAACCTGACCTTTAACAGCATGTCGGTAGACACATATTTAACCCCTGCGACCTCTGTGTCCGTTGTAGTAGCCAGCAGGTGTAAATGAGTCTGAATAGTGCACTATATAGGGTGTGCCATTTGGAACACAGAGCTGGTATTAATAGTCTGTAGTAGGCTGTGTGCCAGACTAGAGGGTTGGTAATACAGGGGGTTTGGTAATGGTACATGTGAAGGAGGGAGGAGGGAGGAGGGAGGGACCTGCCCGTTTAAATCTGCACTGTTACATCATCACGGGAAACATTCTAGAACTCCTCTCATACTTGGAACTGAACTGCTAGAACTTATTCTGGTCGTACGGACAGATGACGATGCTTCTCAGCTGTGGACGTGAGGGTTCTGGATCATGTTGTAGTCATGAGGGTTCTGGATCATGTTGTAGTCATGAGGGTTCTGGGTCATGTTGTAGTCATGAGGGTTCTGGATCATGTTGTAGTCATGAGGGTTCTGGGTCATGTTGTAGTCATGAGGGTTCTGGGTCATGTTGAAGACTGGAGGGTTCTGGATGATCATGTTGAAGACGTGAGGGTTCTGGATGATCATGTTGAAGACGTGAGGGTTCTGGATGATCATGTTGAAGACGTGGAGGGTTCTGATGATCATGTTGAAGACGTGAAGAGGTTGGTTCTGGATGGTCATGTTGAAGACGTGAGGGTTCTGGATGATCATGTTGAAGACGTGAGGGTTCTGGATGATCATGTTGAAGACTGGAGGGTTCTGGGTCACGTTGAAGACTGGAGGGTTCTGGATGGTCATGTTGAAGACGTGAGGGTTCTGGATGGTCATGTTGAAGACGTGAGGGTTCAGGCTGTGAAATCACTTATCTGTCTATCTAGATTGAGATGTGACCTGAGTCCCTGTCTCAGTGATTTTCAGAATTTTGGCTGACTAAATACTTTTTTTTTATCAAACAACATGTGTTCTACAATCTATTAACGGTATGTCCTTAATATAGCACAGGACCCAGATAACACTCGCTTAGTCAAGAAGGCATACTGGAGAGTTCTCTGATGACCACCAAACAATGTCTGGTGTAGTGTGTGTGGTGGCCATATTTAATATGGTCAGCTGGTGACCATCTGATGTGTCAGTTGAGCGGTCAGTTGACTTGTCGGGTGACTTGTCGGGTGACTTGTCAGTTGAGCGGTCAGTTGACTTGTCGGGTGACTTGTCGGGTGAGCGGTCGGGTGAGCGGTCGGGTGACTTGTCGGGTGACTTGGCGGCCATTTTGGAGAAACACTTTGCCACTGTTGATAGTGAGTTTGATAGTGAACTGGGCCTTATTAAACATGGAATAATCCACAACACTCCAACCTCATGAGATAGAAAAAGTTTTATTTTCCTCAAAAACAACGTAATATTAAATGAGGGGTTTTGATTTGACGGCATGAGGGTTATAGTGGAAGTGCACATGTGCAGTTTGGCACGA
>NW_025747136.1:0-20000 GCF_021184085.1 Oncorhynchus gorbuscha
GAGGTTAGGGAGACCTTGAGAAGTACTCCTGTCCTCATAAGTTCCTCAGAGTTCTAGCCAGGTCTGTTCAAACACAGTGTAATTGTTCTCTGTTTTTTCTTAGCACACACACACACACACACACACACACACACACACACACACACACACACACACACACACACACACACACACACACACACACACACACACACACACACACACACACACACACACACACACACACACACACACACACACACACACACACACACACACACACACACACACACACACACACACACACACACATTTCTCTCCCTCCCAGTCCTAGTTGGACTTATGTTTAATACTTATGTTTAATACTTTAAGTATTCCTTATCCATGCTACATAAACTATACTCCCTAATGGTTAAGTTTCAGGGTAGAATGATTTAATCATTATCTTTAAACATATCAATTATTTTATCAAGAGTACATGAAGATCATCGCCATCTTCTACTGGCCTGCCCTGTACTACCCACTCCTGGCCTGTGGTACGCTCCACAGTAAACTGGGCTATGTGCTGGGCAGTCTATTCTCCTGGACCCACTTTGTTGTCCTCGTCTGGCAGAAGATTGACTGTCCCAAAACACCAGAGGTAATATCATCTGATATATAAAGTGGGAGAAAAAAAACGGAGGGGGCACATATTTGTTGTTGTTGTTGTTGTTGTTGTTGTTGTTGTTGTTGTTGTTGTTGTTGTTGTTGTGTCATATTTAACAGAGTTCATATTTCCAGCTAAAACTTATTCTATGATATAGTATCTTAAAACCATAACAAACTGGTAAAAAATAAAATCAGTATGTTTTGTATGGTCCTTCTGTAGCTCAGTTGGTAGAGCATGGCGCTTGTAACGCCAGGGTAGTGGGTTCGATTCCCGGGACCACCCATACGTAGAATGTATGCACACATGACTGTAAGTTGCTTTGGATAAAAGCGTCTGCTAAATGGCATATATTGTATCAATATGTTTCTCTTGTCTCCACAGCTGTATAAGTACTATTCCCTGCTGGCCAGTCTCCCACAGATCGGCTGTCTGGGATTCCTCTGTATCAAGTACCCACTACTGTTTGTCAAAGGTGCCAAGGCTAATGGTTCTGAGGTGAGGGAAGCCTGCTCTTTGACCAAGGAGTGTATAGTCATGAACCTGCCATCCGCTGTAGTCTCTCTTTAAGGTTTTGATGAGAACGATGTCAAAGTGTCATGATCCTTTAGGTTGTCAAAACACTGGGGTTATTGAACTGCCTGTATTTAGGTTGTCAAAACACTGGGGTTATTGTCCTGCCTGTATTTAGGTTGTCAAAACACTGGGGTTATTGAACTGCCTGTATTTAGGTTGTCAAAACACGGGGGTTATTGTCCTGCCTGTATTTAGGTTGTCAAAACACTGGGGTTATTGAACTGCCTGTATTTAGGTTGTCAAAACACTGGGGTTATTGAACTGCCTGTATTTAGGTTGTCAAAACGCTGGGGTTATTGAACTGCCTGTATTTAGGTTGTCAAAACACTGGGGTTATTGAACTGCCTGTATGTAGGTTGTCAAAACGCTGGGGTTATTGAACTGCCTGTATTTAGGTTGTCAAAACACTGGGGTTATTGAACTGCCTGTATTTAGGTTGTCAAAACACTGGGGTTATTGTCCTGCCTGTATTTAGGTTGTCAAAACACTGGGGTTATTGAACTGCCTGTATTTAGGTTGTCAAAACACTGGGGTTATTGAACTGCCTGTATTTAGGTTGTCAAAACACTGGGGTTATTGAACTGCCTGTATTTAGGTTGTCAAAACACTGGGGTTATTGTATGCTAGTCTAATATCTGGATGAGAACTGCCTGTATTTAGGTTGTCAAAACACTGGGGTTATTGTCCTGCTAGTCTAATATCTGGATGAGAACTGCCTGTATTTAGGTTGTCAAAACACTGGGGTTATTGTCCTGCTAGTCTAATATCTGGATGAGAACTGCCTGTATTTAGGTTGTCAAAACACTGGGGTTATTGTCCTGCTAGTCTAATATCTGGATGAGAACTGCCTGTATTTAGGTTGTCAAAACACTGGGGTTATTGTCCTGCTAGTCTAATATCTGGATGAGAACTGCCTGTATTTAGGTTGTCAAAACACTGGGGTTATTGAACTGCCTGTATTTAGGTTGTCAAAACACTGGGGTTATTGTCCTGCTCGTGATGCTTATGGGATATCTACAGTATGTAAAAACTAAACACAGCTCCTCAAGAGACTTTTAAAGTTATGAAACTACATTAACCACGTAACTTGTAACCAAAGGTCTGATTACGGTAAACAGCTTGAATGGACTTGATTTAGTGTAAAATATCCCCTGCACAGATTATGACCCAGGAATGTTATTTCTCTCAAGGTCTACACAATGCAGTGTTTTATTTCACTGTAATCTGTGGATTGTCTCGCTGTAAACTGTTGGTGACGGTGAGATCATGTGAGGTCGTTAATCCGTCTGTGTTGTGATCACAGCTCCAGTTCTAGCGACCTCGCACATTCTTTTAATGTGAATTTTCTGCATCCAAATGATTGATTCTATACAGTGTTGCAGGTGGTCAGTGTTGCAGGTGGTCAGTGTTGTCAGATCATGCATCCCATAATGTTTATGTGTTAAATTAAACAGTTTGATTCTGATCCTCTTTGGCTTCAGGACCTGGAGAGCAGCTACTACACAGACTACGTGAAATTAATTCTAATGGAGAAAAAGTCAAAAGTCAGGTGGAGTTTATGAGAAAAACAAGATAATAAACTGACTGACCAGACTGTGTTTTATTATGAGAGAAACAAGATACTAAACTGACTGACCAGACTGTGTTTTATAATGAGAGAAACAAGATACTAAACTGACTGACCAGACTGTGTTTTATTATGAGAGAAACAAGATACTAAACTGACTGACCAGACTGTGTTTTATTATGAGAGAAACAAGATACTAAACTGACTGACCAGACTGTGTTTTATAATGAGAGAAACAAGATACTAAACTGACTGACCAGACTGTGTTTTATAATGAGAGAAACAAGATACTAAACTGACTGACCAGACTGTGTTTTATTATGAGAGAAACAAGATACTAAACTGACTGACCAGACTGTGTTTTATTATGAGAGAAACAAGATACTAAACTGACTGACCAGACTGTGTTTTATTATGAGAGAAACAAGATACTAAACTGACTGACCAGACTGTGTTTTATTATGAGAGAAACAAGATACTAAACTGACTGACCAGACTGTGTTTTATAATGAGAGAAACAAGATACTAAACTGACTGACCAGACTGTGTTTTATTATGAGAGAAACAAGATACTAAACTGACTGACCAGACTGTGTTTTATAATGAGAGAAACAAGATACTAAACTGACTGACCAGACTGTGTTTTATTATGAGAGAAACAAGATACTAAACTGACTGACCAGACTGTGTTTTATTATGAGAGAAACAAGATACTAAACTGACTGACCAGACTGTGTTTTATTATGAGAGAAACAAGATACTAAACTGACTGACCAGACTGTGTTTTATTATGAGAGAAACAAGATACTAAACTGACTGACCAGACTGTGTTTTATAATGAGAGAAACAAGATACTAAACTGACTGACCAGACTGTGTTTTATTATGAGAGAAACAAGATACTAAACTGACTGACCAGACTGTGTTTTATAATGAGAGAAACAAGATACTAAACTGACTGACCAGACTGTGTTTTATTATGAGAGAAACAAGATACTAAACTGACTGACCAGACTGTGTTTTATTATGAGAGAAACAAGATACTAAACTGACTGACCAGACTGTGTTTTATTATGAGAGAAACAAGATACTAAACTGACTGACCAGACTGTGTTTTATTATGAGAGAAACAAGATACTAAACTGACTGACCAGACTGTGTTTTATTATGAGAGAAACAAGATACTAAACTGACTGACCAGACTGTGTTTTATTATGAGAGAAACAAGATACTAAACTGACTGACCAGACTGTGTTTTATAATGAGAGAAACAAGATACTAAACTGACTGACCAGACTGTGTTTTATTACCAGAGATGAAAACAAGATACTAAACTGACTGACCAGACTGTGTTTTATAATGAGAGAAACAAGATACTAAACTGACTGACCCGACTGTGTTTTATTATGAGAGAAACAAGATACTAAACTGACTGACCAGACTGTGTTTTATGATGAGAGAAACAAGATACTAAACTGACTGACCAGACTGTGTTTTATTATGAGAGAAACAAGATACTAAACTGAATGACCAGACTGTGTTTTATAATGAGAGAAACAAGATACTAAACTGACTGACCAGACTGTGTTTTATAATGAGAGAAACAAGATACTAAACTGACTGACCAGACTGTGTTTTATTATGAGAGAAACAAGATACTAAACTGACTGACCAGACTGTGTTTTATTATGAGAGAAACAAGATACTAAACTGACTGACCAGACTGTGTGTTTTTCTATGACAATAACTAAGTAATGATGACTGCAGCGGTGCAGTTATTGACATCATTGTGTGCTTGTTCAGTACCTCTATCAGATCAGATAAACCCAAACTGTTGGAGACAATAAAAGACACAGTCAAGTCCTATATCTACACACCAGAGAAAGGTAAAGTCTGGAGGGTTTTTGACAATTTTGTCTGCTAATCTTTTTCTTTTAACACAAAAATATTCGAATGATACCATTGTTTTACCATGATTGTTGTTGTAGTATTCCGGTTTCCACTGAAGCTGGCGATCTCAGCATTTGTGTCGTCCATAGCAGTTTATCAGGTAAATAAATACTGCAGTTAATTAGGAATCCATCACATTTCAGCAAAACATAACAATAAACAAAGGAACACAACAACAATCCACATTAAAGGTTGGTTGTGAACATTTCAGATAACCTGACAAGATGCCAGTTGTTTTAATAGAAATAACTCTTAACAGTCATGTGGTCATCCATCCCCTAGGTGGCGCTGTTGCTGGTAATACTGGTGATCCCCACCCTCCATATAGTCCGTGCTGGTATAGATGACAAGTTCCCCTTCCTTCTGGAGGGCTTTGGTATCGTCCTATCAGAGGACAGGATGGAGGTGGTCCAGATTGTTATTCACTATACCTGGTGTCTGGAAGGTGGGTGTCTGTCCTGCATTTACTGACATCGGGTGGGTTGATCCTGGCCTGTTTGTTATGTTGTGTAGTGTGTTACCTGTGTGGGTTGACCCTGGCCTGTTCGTTATGTTGTGTAGTGTGTTACCTGTGTGGGTTGACGTAATGTTGTGTAGTGTGTTACCTGTGTGGGTTGACCCTGGCCTGTTCGTTATGTTGTGTAGTGTGTTACCTGTGTGGGTTGACGTAATGTTGTGTAGTGTGTTACCTGTGTGGGTGATCCTGGCCTGTTCGTTATGTTGTGTAGTGTGTTACCTGTGTGGGTTGACCCTGGCCTGTTCGTTATGTTGTGTAGTGTGTTACCTGTGTGGGTTGACCCTGGCCTGTTCGTTATGTTGTGTAGTGTGTTACCTGTGTGGGTTGACGTTATGTTGTGTAGTGTGTTACCTGTGTGGGTTGGCGTTATGTTGTGTAGTGTGTTACCTGTGTGGGTTGACCCTGGCCGTTATGTTGTGTAGTGTGTTACCTGTGTGGGTTGATCCTGGCCTGTTCGTTATGTTGTGTAGTGTGTTACCTGTGTGGGTTGACCCTGGCCTGTTCGTAATGTTGTGTAGTGTGTTACCTGTGTGGGTTGACCCTGGCCTGTACGTTATGTTGTGTAGTGTGTTACCTGTGTGGGTTGACCCTGGCCTGTTCGTTATGTTGTGTAGTGTGTTACCTGTGTGGGTTGACCCTGGCCTGTTCGTTATGTTGTGTAGTGTGTTACCTGTGTGGGTTGACCCTGGCCTGTTCGTTATGTTGTGTAGTGTGTTACCTGTGTGGGTTGACGTTAATGTTGTGTAGTGTGTTACCTGTGTGGGTTGATCCTGGCCTGTTCGTTATGTTGTGTAGTGTGTTACCTGTGTGGGTTGACGTTATGTTGTGTAGTGTGTTACCTGGGTTGTTGGCCGTTATGTTGTGTAGTGTGTTACCTGTGTGGGTTGACCCTGGCCTGTTCGTTATGTTGTGTAGTGTGTTACCTGTGTGGGTTGACGTAATGTTGTGTAGTGTGTTACCTGTGTGGGTTGATCCTGGCCTATTCGTTATGTTGTGTAGTGTGTTACCTGTGTGGGTTGACCCTGGCCTGTTCGTTATGTTGTGTAGTGTGTTACCTGTGTGGGTTGATCCTGGCCTGTTCGTTATGTTGTGTAGTGTGTTACCTGTGTGGGTTGACCCTGGCCTGTTCGTTATGTTGTGTAGTGTGTTACCTGTGTGGGTTGATCCTGGCCTGTTCGTTATGTTGTGTAGTGTGTTACCTGTGTGGGTTGATCCTGGCCTGTACGTTATGTTGTGTAGTGTGTTACCTGTGTGGGTTGACGTTATGTTGTGTAGTGTGTTACCTGTGTGGGTTGACGTAATGTTGTGTAGTGTGTTACCTGTGTGGGTAACACACAGGTAACCCAAGGAATACCTAGGATAGGATAAGTAATCCCTGTTAAGTTTTAGATGCACTATTGTAGTGTGACTGTTCCACTGGATGTCATAAGGTGAATGCACCAATTTGTAAGTCGTTCTGGATAAGAGCGTCTGCTAAATGACTTAAATGTAAATGTAAATGTGGTTGATCCTGGCCTGTACGTTATGTTGTGTAGTGTGTTACCTGTGTGGGTTGACGTTATGTTGTGTAGTGTGTTACCTGTGTGGGTTGACCCTGGCCTGTACGTTATGTTGTGTAGTGTGTTACCTGTGTGGGTTGATCCTGGCCTGTATGTTATGTTTTGTAGTGTGTTACCTGTGTGGGTTGATCCTGGCCTGTTCGTTATGTTGTGTAGTGTGTTACCTGTGTGGGTTGACGTTATGTTGTGTAGTGGGTTACCTGTGTGGGTTGACCCTGGCCTGTTCCTTATGTTTTGTAGTGTGTTACCTGTGTGGGTTGACCCTGGCCTGTATGCTCACCCTGATCATGCTCATGAGGTCCATGATCCTTCACAGGTAAATACTTTTGATCAGCCAACACAGTAACACAGTAACACAGTAACACAGTATCACAGTATCACACTAACACACTAACACACTAACACACTATCACAGTATCACACTAACACACTAACACACTAACACACTAACACAGTATCACACCAACACAGTATCACACCAACACACCAACACAGTAACACAGTAGCACTAACACACCAACACACCAACACAGTAACACAGTAACACACTAACACAGTATCACACTAACACAGTAACACAGTAACACAGTAACACAGTAACACAGTAACACAGTAAAAAACCAACACAGTATCACACCAACACACCAACACAGTAACACAGTAACACTAACACACCAACACACTAACACAGTATCACAGTAACACACTAACACACTAACACAGTAACACACCAACACACTAACACAGTAACACAGTATCACACTAACACACTAACACAGTAACACACCAACACACTAACACAGCAACACAGTAACACAGTATCACAGTATCACACTAACACAGTATCACAGTAACACACTAACACACTAACACAGTAACACACAACACACTAACACAGTAACACACTAACACAGTAACACAGTAACACACTAACACAGTAACACAGTAACACACTAACACACTAACACAGTATCACACTAACACAGTAACACACTAACACAGTAACTATATCAGTGCACCAAACATTGTGTTATTTTGTACGTTCAAGAAGCAATGGGAAAATACCAAATAAGCTGATATTTTCAAGTGTGTTCCTTTCATAATCCTGTCAGTAATTCTGTGTCTTCATGTTTCTACCATCAGATGGAACCTCCAGGGCTTGTACAGAGGAGATATTTACAAGGTGTATAATTGCCAGAAGAGCATCCGTCCGTCTCAGACAGGCCTAGTGTGTTGGATGGGCTTCGCTGGATATCAGGCTGCTGTCATCTCTTTAGGTAGGCTGACCTGACACCGTGGTTTCAATCCCTGATTAAAGGATTATCAATTTACCATTGTATCATGTAGTTCTTCAGTCCTTCTGTAGCTCAGTTGGTAGAGCATGGCGCTTGTAACGCCAGGGTAGTGGGTTCGATTCCCGGGACCACCCATACGTAGAATGTATGCACACATGACTGTAAGTCGCTTTGGATAAAAGCGTCCGCTAAATGGCATATATTATTATATTATGAATCCTTGGTCATTTCTGTGTGCTACTGACCTCAATGCCTTTCAAAACTTACTTTAAAAAATTAATTTTTATGAAAGATGCCAGTTATATTCTTATTCTAGATTCCTCTCTTACTATTTAATATTATTTTGTCAGGAATGGTCTTCCAGACTTTGGTCTTCTTCATCTGTTTTGTGTGGTTGGTATTCCTCATCATCATCCCCATCTTGTATGGCCAGAACCTTATACTCTTCCAGGTCGCTGCCAAGGCCTGGTGAGTGCATCTTTCAATTGAACTACATTTGTTCCTGCCTGCTTATATGAAATCATACTCTTGCCAAGAAGCCTTTATCTGATTTTCAAGCACCATTTTACAGAATTGTTTTTGACCAGCGAGCTCATCACCACAATACACTTTGAACTGATTGAGATACTCATCAGGGATAAGAGCCTATTATTTTCATATTGTGTGGATTATTTTCACATTGTGTGGATTATTTTCACATTGTGTGGATTATTTTCATATTGTGTGGATTATTTTCATATTGTGTGGATTATTTTCACATTGTGTGGATTATTTTCATATTGTGTGGATTATTTTCACATTGTGTGGATTATTTTCATATTGTGTGGATTATTTTCACATTGTGTGGATTATTTTCATATTGTGTGGATTATTTTCACATTGTGTGGATTATTTTCATATTGTGTGGATTATTTTCATATTGTGTGGATTATTTTCACATTGTGTGGATTATTTTCACATTGTGTGGATTATTTTCATATTGTGTGGATTATTTTCACATTGTGTGGATTATTTTCATATTGTGTGGATTATTTTCACATTGTGTGGATTATTTTCATATTGTGTGGATTATTTTCACATTGTGTGGATTATTTTCATATTGTGTGGATTATTTTCATATTGTGGTATCTGATCTCACCAGGCCTGTGTGGGTGACGTTGATACTGACTATTACTCTACAACACGTGACAGCCAGGTTTGCTTTCATCAAAAAGGATGCTGGGACAAGAGACTTGAACAACAGGTACTAAGATTCTAGAACTCTATAAACGATTCACTTTATTTTATTTGTTTATTTCTAACTTTTTTTTCTCAGAACTAGTGACATCATAGATTTCACTACGGTTTCCCGTTTTTTTGTTGTTGCCCCAGCACAACACAGCTGATTCAAATAATCAAGCGTTGATCATTTGAATCAGCTGTGTAGTGTTAGGGCAAAAACCAAAACGTGCACCCCTTGGGGTTCCAAGGACCGATTTTGTGGAAATGCTGGATTACACACTTCTTGAGTTGAAAGATGGGGTTTCTTTTCTTTTTGGTATATTTCATGTGAACACGAAAAAATGACAAAACATTCAAATTAGTTGTTGTTTTTTTTCAAGGGGGACATGCCCCCGGACCCCCTGTACTTTCTTAGCACCATTGATTCATTCAAAGTAGAACTAAGTAGATGTATATTGGCTGGGTTGTTCCAGAGGCAGTCTGTTCCTGCTTACCTACCTGCTCTTCCTGATCAACATCGTGGTGGGGTTGATAGCAGCCATCTGGAGGATGGTCATCACTGCCCTCTATAACATCATCCACCTGGGGCGCATGGACATCAGCCTCCTCAACCGCGCTGCTGAATCCTACGACCCGGGTACGTCAACATACAGTTCAGGGAATTCTATAGCCTCCTCAACCGCTCTGCTGAATCCTACGACCCGGGTACGTCAACATACAGTTCTATAGGATTTTTTTTTGAAAGGCCTGCCACTGGTACATTTGTTACAGAACGGATATTGTCTAGATGTCCTAGTTACATCGTCTGTAACCTGAATGAGTGTGTGGGTTTCTGTGAGAAATAAAGGGTTTGAGGACCCGTGTTGGCTGGACATGTGCCTAAGGGAGACAGCAACCTTACTTTGGTCCAGTGCCAGCCAGCTCTGTCTCTCTTGACCTCTTGGTTGGCCAGTCCAGGGAGATTATTTTGTTCAGATGGTGGCGATACATAAATATGTTTAAAAATAAATTAAATACCAAAGGCCCAAACTAAAGACTTTAAAAAACAAAGGAAAGGTGTCATGGTCACCAAAACAAAACCATCAGCCTCACGGTTTGCCAGCCGGGACACTGACTGACCATCACCCTATTTAAAGTATTCTCATGTATTGCTCACGGTTTGCCAGCCGGGACACTGACTGACCATCACCCTATTTAAAGTATTCTCATGTATTGCTCACGGTTTGCCAGCCGGGACACTGACTGACCATCACCCTATTTAAAGTATTCTCATGTATTGCTCACGGTTTGCCAGCCGGGACACTGACTGACCATCACCCTATTTAAAGTATTCTCATGTATTGCTCACGGTTTGCCAGCCGGGACACTGACTGACCATCACCCTATTTAAATCAAAATCAAATCAAATCAAATTTATTTCATAGCCCTCACGGTTTGCCAGCCGGGACACTGACTGACCATCACCAATATTTAAAGTATTCTCATGTATTGCCTAGAGAGGAACGGTTTGCCAGCCGGGGAGATTATAACAGAACTGACAAGATGACCATGACCAGCATGGTCCAGAACATTGAAAAAGTATTCTCATGTATTGGTGACCACGTTCATTATCATCTAACAATAACCCACGTAGTTGAAAAACATTTCTGAAATATGTCCCTGATGCAAATCCATCAATGTTTTTACCTGCTATGAAATAAACAGGTGAACAGGTTAAACCTAACACATTGGTTTATGAATATGTGCCCTCGATATGTCTGAATCCCTGACCTCTGACCTTTATACAGCTTATTGTTACTACACCCACTACCTGAAGGTAGAGGTCAGCCAATCCCACCCTGTGATGAAGGCCTTCTGTGGTCTGGTGCTGCAGGCTGCCTCGGCTGGAGGTGCTGGGCAGAAGATGCGAGATGCTGAGGAAGGTTGTTATAGACATAACACACTCATACACGGATTTGCACAAAAGGGGTGTGGCCTTTTCGGTCCCTCGCAGACACTTCCCAGACATGACATTGACTGAACCTACTAGTACTACTACACAATCTGGAATTTATATCACCAAATAATTCCATCCATCCAGTGTCAGTCTCTTGCTCTGCCCTGACAGCCTGCTCCTCCTCCTCCTCCTCCTCCTTTCAGGGATCCAGCTGGTGAATCAGGAGAAGAGACCGGACAAGGTGGTTAACAGCAGGAGGGTGCGGGCACGCTGGCAGTTACTCTACACGCTGGTCAACAACCCGTCTCTACTGGGGTCCAGAAAACACTACCAGCTGCAGGTCGCTCACTGAAAAATAGAGAGTATAAAAGCAGGCCAGCAACCTGTGTGTGTGTGTGTGTGTGTCTGTGTGTGTGTGTCTGTTTCTGTGTGTGTGTGTTCGTGTGTGTGTGTGTCTGTTTCTGTGTCTGTGTGTGTGTGTGTGTGTGTGTGTGTGTGTGTGTGTGTGTGTGTGTGTGTGTGTGTGTGTGTGTGTGTGTGTGTGTGTGTGTGTGTGACAACTTCCTGTACTCTACAAGACAAACATATTTCTTCTTCTCCAGCCCTCTGACAGCTTCGTGAACGGAACGAACCGTAGCGCCGCGGCAGGAAGCAAGAAAGACGCCAGCAGCAAACCCACCGCTGCCGAGGCAAGTGCTGCCACACCCTCAGGCGCTGCCACACCCTCAGGCGCTGCCACACCCTCAGGCGCTGCCACACCCTCAGGCCCTACCACACCCTCAGGCGCTGCCACACCCTCAGGCCCTACCACACCCTCAGGCCCTGCCACACCCTCAGGCGCTGCCACACCCTCAGGCGCTACCACACCCTCAGGCGCTGCCACACCCTCAGGCGCTGCCACACCCTCAGGCGCTGCCACACCCTCAGGCCCTGCCACACCCTCAGGCCCTACCACCGACGCTGCTGCTAACTGAGACCATGACACACGGTCATGACTGACGTCATGTGGTTTATGGGGCACGGACACCCTGCTGCTCTCTATAGAACCCAATGTTCCGACTGCTTGGTCTTCAGGGTAGCAGTTCACTGTAGAGGCCTGTAATTTCTGTGGGTTGCAGTCAAGTGCCTTGGCTTGTTCAGCTGCACATGCAGTGAATCTCTATGTATGTTGCTTTCTGTGTCATATTGTTGTCTGCAATGTTGATTTTAAAATTTGCTGGTCTATTATTTAGTTTTTGGTAAAGGTCGTTATGGTGAAACATCTTAACGGTTGTATGTGTTTGGTTATGATGCACAGAACACATCCTGTTTTAGCATCCACTATCCACCCCTTCCTTTAATGTGCTGCCCTTTATCAGTTGTTTCGGTAAGTTTTCAGAGGTTGAGATATTTGCTTTCAAAATATATTTAAGAACAATGATACATTTATTTACACAAAAAAATTAATGTAACTGACATCACAATCCAGAGTGAAAAAAAATCAACAGTTTTTCTCCCAGGTGGGAGAATGTGATTAAGACTCTTATTTTGAAAGAGAGACTTCTTTTCAAACGAATAAAACCGTTTTAAAGTAAATACAGGGGAACAACAAACGTGTTTTCAAGAACCATGATGACTGCGTATGGAAACCCATTTTACAGCAGCCAATAATCAGACAGTTCGTTCGTGGTACCACAACCCCTATTTTTGGCATTTCACTATAGATCGAATAACATGCCATGTTCGGAAGCTGCAAATCAATAAGGAACAAGCATTCCTTGTCAATACTTTATTACTTCAGGCACATATAGCAGAGGATGAACACTGAGGCAATGTACACATCTGAACACTTACATTTAACCATACGCTATCAAAATGTAACACTTATCTTACTGTTCAAATGTAAGAGTTGAGCATCAGTGGGGTTTTAATGGTATGAGATAGAGACACGTGGGTCATGTATGTTATGGACACATTACCAGGTTAAAAGTCACTGTAAAATGACGTACAACAATAGCTTGTGACACACAGCTTAATAAGGGTTTGTTGGCAACAGTGAAGTGGACGTTCACTCTAGATGTAAAAACAAAACATAGTGTGCAAAGCTGTCCTCAAGGCAAAGCTGTCCTCAAGGCAAAGCTGTCCTCAAGGTAAAGGGAGGGGGGGGGCTACTTTGAAGAATCTAAAATCTAAAATATATTTTAAATTGTTTAACACTTTTTGTTGGTTACTACATGATTCAATATGTGTTATTTCATAGTTTTGATGTCCTCACTATTATTCTACAATGTAGAAAATAGTAAAAAAAATAAAAAATAAAGACCTACTCATTCAAGGGTTTTTGTGTCCAAACTTTTGTCTGGTACTGTATATTATTGACACAATACCGGGTTAAAGGTCACTATGAAATGACATACAACAATAGCTTGTGACACACAACTTAAAGGGTTTGTTGGCAACAGTGAAGCGGACGTTCACTCTAGATAGAAAATAGCATTGATAGCCTACAATAGATTAACATAGACATTCACTCTAGATAGAAAATAGCATTGATAGCCTACAATAGATTAACATAGATATTCACTCTAGATAGAAAATAGCATTGATAGCCTACAATAGATTAACATAGATATTCACTCTAGATAGAAAATAGCATTGATAGCCTACAATAGATTAACATAGACATTCACTCTAGATAGAAAATAGCATTGATAGCCTACAATAGATTAACATAGATATTCACTCTAGATAGAAAATAGCATTGATAGCCTACAATAGATTAACATAGATATTCACTCTAGATAGAAAATAGCATTGATAGCCTACAATAGATTAACATAGACATTCACTCTAGATAGAAAATAGCATTGATAGCCTACAATAGATTAACATAGACATTCACTCTAGATAGAAAATAGCATTGATAGCCTACAATAGATTAACATAGACATTCACTCTAGATAAAAAATAGCATTGATAGCCTACAATAGATTAACAGACATTCACTCTAGATAGAAAATAGCATTGATAGCCTACAATAGATTAACAGACATTCACTCTAGATAGAAAATAGCATTGATAGCCTACAATAGATTAACATAGACATTCATAAGTGCATCTGTTACTTTAAAGAAGAGACATTTCAGATACAGTTACAAAGCTTTTTGCCTTCTTGCCTGTGACAGACTACACTGAATAACTGTCACGAGTCTCAGGAAACGCCACTGTTAAGAGCAGAGGGGTCTATTTTTAGAATAGGCTTAAATATTTTACGACAAGGATGTTTTTTTCTTTTACATAATCGTCACAGCGTACATAAACTACCTTCTTTACTTTTCCTTTCAACAGCGGAAGCACCTATGACTTTGTCTACACTGTATCCAGGTCATTGATACGGCAGCCATTTTGAAAAAATGACAGGTCACAGGTTCTTCTCTCATGGGATCGATAAACAGTTACTGTGAGACTTACATTACATGTGATCCTGACTGAAGAGGACTAGAACCTGTCTAGTCAAGACGATCTATCAAACACTAACAACAACAACAGGATCAGTGGCGTGGCTCTTTGTACTGCCCAGAGATATTAACAGCTTCTGCCCCGAGTGGTAACCTATCGCTGAACTCTGACCCCATCTCACACTCATCCAGATTCCCTCTGTACTGAGACAGAGTGAATGACTCGGTCAGCCCACTCCCCTCCACGTCCTCCTCTCTCTCCCCCCCACTCTCCGACTCCCCGTCCTCTCCCTCCCCCGTCTCGCTGGCTGTGATCTGCGTCTGTGACTCGGCGTACGAGTTCCTCAGGTTGAAGTTGACCACTAGGTTCCTCTCCATGTGATGCTGGTGGTCTTTAGCCTTCATGATGAGCTTGTACGTCTTGTTCCTATATTTGTAGACTAGGTGGAAGCAGGTGGCCCCCAGCAGGGGCACGGTGGAGACGGTGAGGAGACAGATACTGACGACTATAATGATTAACAGGTTAGGAACTCTCTTCCTGGTGGTGAAGAGGACCTGTACCTCGCAGTCCTCTCCTCTGTAGGTGAGACAGAGGGAGTAGTTGGCGCCGGGGCGCAGGTCCTGGAACAGATAGGTGTTGACGCCATCTTCCATCCTGGACCACTGGATGGCTGAGTGTCTGTGGTCTGAGGTGACACACAGATACAGCCCTGAGTCCGCCCGGGCTCTCCTGGTTACCTCTGATTGGTTGTGGATGGAATGGAACCCTTCTGAGGCGCTGAGACGGATGTCTGTGTCGTCTTTAGGAAGGAGGAGAGGATTGAGTCTAACTTTAGCCTCGGTCTCTGACACCCCTAAGGCTATGACTCCAAAGTCAAAGGTATACTGCCTGACATCTTCCAGGCTTAAATTGAAGGCCTGGTTGGAGATGTACTGTGTCTCACTGGTCAAGGTACATTTGCTAGTTGCACGGGATGGATATTTGGGCACTTGCTCCGTACGCTCAGTGTCAACTTCAATGGGAGGAAGGGTTGGGAAGATATTGTACTTTCCCTCCAAATGGGGAATATTCAATGGTTTAAAAGGGTTATTAATGGAGGTTTTGATCACAGGTTGAAGTACTGAGGGGATTTTCTCCCCATTAATAATAACTGGTGGGTCAATCACTTTTCCAACAGGTTGAGGTGGTGGTGGTTTTGGTACTACCACTACTATTGATAGTGAATCGTCATCTTTACCAAACTCATTGGTGGCGGTACAGCTGTAGTTGCCATTGTCCTTGCTACTAAGGCGCGGTATGACTAGAGTGCCGTTACGGAACACTTCAAATGGATTGTCCGTCGTTCTAGAATCCTCGTTAGATTCATTGGATTCTGCTGATTCTTTATCTTTGGTGGACAGAGGATACTCTACACTTTGACGGTTTGTGTGTATTTTCCAGATAACCTCTGGCTTTGGGTTCCCTTTGATCTCACAGTTCAGGATCAACACTGTGCCTTCATAGAGTGTCGTGTTCTCAACGTCAGGCTCAGCCGTTATGCTGACGTTAGGGGTCATGCACTTTGACTCAGACAGTTTCACCATCTCCGCTCCTCTCAACTGCTCTGGAGTTTCACAGACAATCAAGTTCTGTTCTGGAACCGTAATGGTGGAGTTTAGAATCCAGTCCCTCAGCCAGTCCATCCTGCAGTGGCATGTGAATGGGTTGTTATAGAGCTGTAGATGAGACAGGGAGGTCAGGCTGTCGAAAGTCCCCTGCGTTATAGTGGTGAACCTGTTGTTGTTGAGGCGGAGAGACCTCAGGTCCTTGAGGTTAGAGAAGGAGTCTTTCGGCAGACTGACCATCTCATTGTGGTCCATCTTCAGCAGCTGCAGGGCTGTGAGGTGACGGAGATCCTCCCAGGGGAAATGCACCATCTTGTTGTGACTGACGTCAAAGTTCCTCAGCTTGACCAGGGGAGTCAGGGTGCCCGGTTCCATGGTGACTATCTCGTTATGGGCCATCCACAAGGACGTGACTTGGGTCACATTGTCGAAGCTGCCCGACTCCACCAGAGATATTTTGTTGGCGGTGAGACTCAGAGTGGTCACGTTGGGGGGCAGCCTTTCAGGGATGTCAACCAAGTCTTTGTAGGAGCATTCAGCGAAGTGGCGTCCGTATTTGTCGGAGCAGTTGCATAGTTCAGGACAACCGCGTCCGACCACAATAACAGAGCTCCACAAGGAGAGGAAGAACAGGTAGGAACGAGACATGTTCTCTTCCTGCAAAAAACAAATGTCACTGTTGTTACTAGGTATCTGTTTAAGTTGTAAAAGCTGTTTTACAATTCACATTGCACACTCTCAGTCACCATTCATAAACAGTCCCTGGATAAAAAGGTGCCTCAACATTCTCTTGAGTGTAAATGCAGCAATGAAAATATGAATATTGATTAATATATGCTAAAGAATATTGCAACTGCCAACCCCTGAACTTTGAAATCAACTTACAGGATTGAAATATTAACTGTAATAGTTTACATCTGATAGCCTACTATGCATTAGGAATTCTGCTTAAATTAGAACGAAAATATTGATGGTTATATTTTTTTTAACCAGAATTATTAGTTTCAATATCCATTGATAATAATGTACTGTTATACAAATATAGAAATATTGTTTTATTACATTTGAAATTTCAACCCAGCCGATCAGTTCAACTAAACCAGAGCGGCTTGTGAGAAAGGTTGCCACCTCTTTGGAGCGCATGCAGTTTGTTTTTAAACTACGCCACAGCGACGGTGCCCGAGCCCTGTCCTTGGTGCTGAGACGGACGGCACCGGCACCGTTTATGATGTTGTTAACCGCGGAATCAGTACATGCGTGCAGCTGCAGTAGAATGCTATGGTCATGCATCAATCAAGGCGACATTTCACTGCAAAAAAAACCCCAAACAACTAAATGTAAAACGTTTAGGAAGTAGATGTTAGTTATATTTCACGATGACTCAGGTGTCCTTAGAGGTCAAAACGCAATTAAAAGGCCAATGCTACATTATACAAATTCCAATTTCTAAGCAAAAATGAACACATTCATCCTCGCTATCAAACGCAACATAACACATCTTACCAGTGTGATGTTTTCCTCAGCGCAATGGAAGCGACGGAGATTATTGCTATTGATGGGAGTGGTCTCTTATTTGAACCCCGTGAAGCTGGCTACATGATGAGTTGGGAGCAAGTTTTTAAAGGTGTGCACGTAATGGCATTGCTCTTCCATGATGGATGAAAGATATGTGGGTCCTTCCGTGGTCGGATGCTGATATGTCTGTGCGTTGCGATTGGATTTTGCAGAGAGTCACAGCAGACTCCCGCCTCTGGAAAGTAGACGTTGCAAACATTAAAGTGATGCGCCCTCCCTTTTCCATGGCTTCTGTTGTCTTCCATGACAACAGTGTAGGAGACCCATCCATCCAATTACTGATGGACTGTTAATAATGGTATATAGGCCAAAATGTGACAAGATGGAAAAGTGCCCGGTTCTAGAGTCTGGATTGAGCAGGCAGAGTGACGCAAAGGCAGACAACAAAATTGACTGTTTTTTGGGGGGTTTTCAATCGTTAGCGTTTCAGTCATCAAGTTAACACATTGTCAATTCCTCTTCACAATTCAGTTAAAACGCTTTATGTCTGTATACCAATTGCTTCTTTACTTTTAACTTAAAAACCATGCTTGTAAAAAAACTCAAACAAACATACAAACCACAGGAACAAAGTAGCGCAGGAAGCGACGCAGGCCAACGGGCAGGTGCCCATATTTTCACGCAGGTTAGCGTTTATTGTCATGACTGTTGTTCTGGAGGCAGCTCTGCAAAGTGGTCACTAGCTGGCACAGCCACAAAGTCATACAATCACATTTTAAGCGTAACCCTAACCTTAACCACACTGCTAACCCGAATGCCTAACTATAACCTTAAATTAATTAAATGTTTTACAATATAGCCAATTTTGACTTTGCAGCTGGCCCATCTAGCAGAAATCGCTCAGTTCTGCCTCAAGGACAAGACTCGTCGACATGTTATTTTCTCAAACGTCATACCAGAGAGGAAGAGGTGAAGCAAGAGGTTTTACTCCGTCCAAAATCTGTGTAAATCATCAGTGATTAAGCAAGTGAAGAGTGTTGTATGGTGATGAGAGACTGTCGAATTTAGTACAGATACAAATGAATTGCCATTTTGATACATGAGGCTTATTTGATCGAATAGCAGTTTGGTGATGCTTAGGCAGTTAGGAGTGTGCTGATATAAGTGTGATGCGCGTGAAATCTCAGCAACTTTGAGAAAAAACACTTTATATTGGAGTTGTCCCTGTTGAAATTCAAGACGGTCTGGGTGTTTTCATGAGGCTAACATGAGGCTAACATGGCAGCTCACTCTCCATTGAATATAGGCGGTTGATGTCAACACCCCTTATCCAATTGGCTATTTTAAAAAGTATTCAAATAACAAGATGTTTCCACCAATCCAAAGAAAGAAATAGGCAGGAGATTGACAGCCCGCCGTCCTCTCTGTGGACAACGAATCCCATTGTTAGGGCGGAGACACAAGCATCTCCTCATTGTATGCGGTATCTCTGGTCATACAACAAAGTCCATTTGCCATGTGCTCTCATCAAACATTTCAGCTATAAGGTCTATTGCAACAAGGATCCACCATGCCTCTGGACAGAATCCCTTCCTGTGGGCAGCTGCCTGGAACACACGCAATATTACGTTTCACACACTGGTTAGCAAAAGCAAATATTTCACACAAAAATAAATAAACTCCCCATATTTACTAAAAAAAACAACAAAGTCCCCTTGAACAGAAAGTTCTTCAATACCTGCTAGCAGCCTCCCACACGGTGTCCTGAGGCAGGCGGCTAGCTAGCAGCTCTCCCACACGGTGTCCTGAGGCAGCCGGCTAGCTAGCAGCCCTCCCACACGGTGTCCTGAGGCAGCCGGCTAGCTAGCAGCCCTCCCACACGGTGTCCTGAGGCAGCCAGCTAGCTAGCAGCTCTCCCACACGGTGTCCTGAGGCAGCCAGCTAGCTAGCAGCCCTCCCACACGGTGTCCTGAGGCAGCCAGCTAGCTAGCAGCCCTCCCACACGGTGTCCTGAGGCAGCCGGCTAGCTAGCATCTCTCCCACACTGTGTCCTGAGGCAGCCGGCTAGCTAGCAACCCTCCCACACGGTGTCCTGAGGCAGCCGGCTAGCTAGCAGCCCTCCCACACGGTGTCCTGAGGCAGCCGGCCAGCTAGCAGCTCTCCCACACGGTGTGGGAGGGTTGCTGCTAGCCGGCTGC
>NW_025747136.1:25000-68577 GCF_021184085.1 Oncorhynchus gorbuscha
CCTGTTTTTCTTTTACATTTTGTGGAGCCCGTAGAATGTTTTATTTCACAGTACAGTCATTCATGTTTGTACTAGTTAGCGAAATATTATGTATGTGGCTATATGAGAAGTGTATGACAGGGGTACCTTGCTATGTATGTATTATGTTGAGTGTGTATTGACCAATGTCTATTTTGTATGCAGCAGTACTATGTGTCTAAGACATCCTATTTGGGGGCAAGTTCATCCAATCCTAAACTCTGTCCATTTCAGTGTGTGTGATGGAACCTTTATTTTATGAGTGTTTCTATACGTAGTGTTAAACTCGTGTTTTCTTCTTCTCTCTCCCAGGGCGTTCTTCTGGTTGTGTTCTCTGCTGCTGTCTTCACTAGTGTGGTTCATCACCGTTCAGATCAGCAACAAAGAGAGTTCCTCCCAGCAGAAAGGACTGCTCATATTCGGGGTGGTGCTCTCCGTGCTGCTGCAGGAGACTTTCCGCTTCGGCTACTACAAGCTGCTGAAGTAAGTCGCAGACCTGGGCTCAAAAACAGACCTGGGTTCATTTGCTTTAGCCTGTGTGGAGTGATACATAGTCAGCGATGGCTGTTTTTTAAGGTTATCTATTGGTCAATTTTAAACCCGACAAGCTCAAATCAAACCCAGATAAAGTATTTGAAATTATTTCAAATAGTATTTGAACCCAGGTGTAGTAAGCCTATCCCCATGACCTGCTCAGCGATGCTGCTGCTCTACATTCTGGTCTTATATCCCTTGGGGGTTTTTCCAGACTGTAACAGAGAAGAAGTCCATTGTTGAGAGGAATGTCAGTGCTTTCAGAAAGTATTCACACATTTTGTTTAAAAATGGATAACATTTATATTATTGGTCTCTGGCCTTGTGGAGATGTGGATTTATGCCCAACTCTTCACGAATGCACACAAAACTTCTGCTATTTTAATATAGGGCCTATTTCCCTTATGCATTCTGCCACTTCTTCCTAGAAGGGGCGGCAGGGTAGCCTAGTGGTTAGAGCGTTGGACTAGTAACCGGTATGTTGCAAGTTCAAACCCTCGAGCTGACAAGGTACAAATCTGTCGTTCTGCCCCTGAACAGGCAGTTAACCCACTGTTCCCAGGCCGTCATTGAAAATAAGAATTTGTTCTTAACTGACCTGCCTAGTTAAATAAAGGAAAAATAAAAAAAGAAGCATTATACTGCAGCACTATATTATTCTATAGCTCCTGTGTTAGCAGTTAGCATTATACTGCACGGCTATATTATTTATATGTTAACATTATACTGCTGCACTATATTATTCTATAGCTCCTGTGTTAGCAGTTAGCATTATACTGCTGCACTATATTATACTGAAGCACTATATTATTCTATAGCTCCTGTGTTAGCATTATACTGCTGCACTATATTATTCTATAGTTCCTGTGTTAGCAGTTAGCATTATACTGCAGCACTATATTATAGTTCCTGTGTTAGCAGTTAGCATTATACTGCAGCACTATATTATTCTATAGTTCCTGTGTTAGCTGCAGCACTATATTATTCTATAGTTCCTGTGTTAGCAGTTAGCATTATACTGCAGCACTATATTATTCTATAGTTCCTGTGTTAGCAGTTAGCATTATAGCACTATATTATTCTATAGCTCCTGTGTTAGCAGTTAGCATTATACTGCAGCACTATATTATTCTATAGCTCCTGTGTTAGCAGTTAGTTAGCATTATACTGCTGCACTATATTATTCTATAGCTCCTGTGTTAGCAGTTAGCATTATACTGCAGCACTATATTATTCTATAGCTCCTGTGTTAGCAGTTAGCATTATACTGCAGCACTATATTATTCTATAGCTCCTGTGTTAGCAGTTAGCATTATACTGCAGCACTATATTATTCTATAGCTCCTGTGTTGTGTTAGCATTATACTGCTGCACTATATTATTCTATAGCTCCTGTGTTAGCAGCATTATACTGCAGCACATTCTATAGCTCCTGTGTTGCAGTTAGCATTATACTGCAGCACTATATTATTCTATAGCTCCTGTGTTAGCAGTTAGCATTATACTGCAGCACTATATTATTCTATAGCTCCTGTGTTTGTCGTTTTTGGGGTATAATGTGTGTAGATGGGTGAGAATCTATTTAATCCATTTTGAATTCAGGCTGTAACACAACCAAATGTGGAATAAGTCAAGGGTATGAATACTTTATGAAGGCACTGTATATTCCAGTAGCTGACAGATTCTGCCTGTTTTCATAGCTTTTGTTGTAAGAGAAACTTGGACGCTTAATGATAGCGGATGGACACTCAGTGATTCGACGATAGTTTGACTTTTCTTTGTTTTTAGTGTTGGAGAAACATGGAAACTGTAATATAATTTAAGGGTTGGGTTTGGGTGCTACTATATTTGATGATACTGTAGTTTGATTGTTGTGCTATTTCTTTGTTTTACAGGAAGGCAAACGAAGGCTTGCTCATGTTGAGTGCAGAGGAAACGATGCCAATCTCCATACGGCAACTAGCCTATGGTATGTGGCGGAAGACCGAAAATGACCTCATGTGCATAACATTATGAATAGAAGCAGATGGAAGATATTAGAGATTATGAATAGAAGCAGGTGCTAGATATTAGAGATTATGAATAGAAGCAGGTGCTAGATTTGAGAGATTATGAATAGAGAATAGAAGCAGATGGAAGATATTAGAGATTATGAATAGAGAATAGAAGCAGATGGAAGATATTAGAGATTATGAATAGAAGCAGATGGAAGATATTAGAGATTATGAATAGAAGCAGATGGAAGATATTATGAATAGCAGCAGACGGAAGATATTAGAGATTATGAATGGAAGCAGATGGAAGATATTAGATTATGAATGGAAGCAGATGGAAGATATTAGAGATTATGAATAGAAGCAGATGGAAGATATTAGAGATTATGAATAGAAGCAGATGGAAGATATTAGATTATGAATAGAAGCAGATGGAAGATATTAGAGATTATGAATAGAAGCAGACGGAAGATATTAGAGATTATGAATGGAAGCAGATGGAAGATATTAGAGATGATGAATGGAAGCAGATGGAAGATATTAGATTATGAATAGAAGCAGATGGAAGATATTAGATTATGAATGAAAGCAGATGGAAGATATTATGAATGGAAGCAGATGGAAGCTATTAGATTATGAATGGAAGCAGACGGAAGATATTATGAATGGAAGCAGACGGAAGATATTATGAATGGAAGCAGATGGAAGATATTAGATTATGAATGGAAGCAGATGGAAGATATTAGATTATGAATGGAAGCAGACGGAAGATATTAGATTATGAATGGAAGCAGACGGAAGATATTATGAATGGAAGCAGATGGAAGATATTATGAATGGAAGCAGACGGAAGATATTAGATTTGAATGGAAGCAGATGGAAGATATTAGATTAAGACTGGAAGCAGACGGAAGATATTAGATTGTGAATGGAAGCAGATGGAAGATATTAGATTAAGACTGGAAGCAGATGGAAGATATTAGATTATGAATGGAAGCAGACGGAAGATATTAGATTATGAATGGAAGCAGACGGAAGATATTAGATTATGAATGGAAGCAGACGGAAGATATTATGAATGGAAGCAGATGGAAGATATTAGATTATGAATGGAAGCAGACGGAAGATATTAGATTATGAATGGAAGCAGACGGAAGATATTATGAATGGAAGCAGATGGAAGATATTATGAATGGAAGCAGACGGAAGATATTAGATTGTGAATGGAAGCAGATGGAAGATATTAGATTAAGACTGGAAGCAGACGGAAGATATTAGATTGTGAATGGAAGCAGATGGAAGATATTAGATTAAGACTGGAAGCAGATGGAAGATATTAGATTATGAATGGAAGCAGACGGAAGATATTAGATTATGAATGGAAGCAGACGGAAGATATTAGATTATGAATGGAAGCAGACGGAAGATATTATGAATGGAAGCAGATGGAAGATATTAGATTATGAATGGAAGCAGACGGAAGATATTAGATTATGAATGGAAGCAGACGGAAGATATTATGAATGGAAGCAGATGGAAGATATTATGAATGGAAGCAGATGGAAGATATTATGAATGCAAGCAGATGGAAAATATTAGATTATGAATGGAAGCAGATGGAAGATATTAGATTATGAATGGAAGCAGACGGAAGATATTAGATTATGAATGGAAGCAGACGGAAGATATTAGATTATGAATGGAAGCAGACGGAAGATATTAGATTATGAATGGAAGCAGACGGAAGATATTAGATTGTGAATGGAAGCAGACGGAAGATATTAGATTGTGAATGGAAGCAGACGGAAGATATTAGATTGTGAATGGAAGCAGATGGAAGATATTAGATTGTGAATGGAGCAGACGGAAGATATTAGATTGTGAATGGAAGATATTAGATTGTGAATGGAAGCAGACGGAAGATATTAGATTGTGAATGGAAGCAGATGGAAGATATTAGATTGTGAATGGAAGCAGATGGAAGATATTAGATTGTGAATGGAAGCAGATGGAAGATATTAGATTAAGACTGGAAGCAGATGGAAGATATTAGCTTTGAGGCAGAGTTTTGTGGCCCCTTTTCCTCTGTGGTAGCAGTTATGATGGTTCATATTACATTAAAACCCTCATAGCTGTTATTTTAGACCGTAGAGTGCCATTACATCTTTCCCTGTTGTTGTCTGTCTCCCCAGTGTCTTGATAGTGTCTCTGCTGTCTGTTTTCCTCAGTGTCTGGGCTGGGGTTCGGCTTCATGAGTGGAGCATTCTCAATGGTCAATATCCTGGCCGATTCTGTTGGCCCCGGCACCATTGGTATCCATGGAGACTCCCAACACTACTTCCTGTCCTCAGGTACTGTATGAGTCTGCCATGTTTTTTAAAATGTACTTAATAGCCTGAAACCACACAGGAAGAAACGTTTTATTTCACCAACTTTCCTGACGGTAGTCTTTTATTTTTATTCATTTTTATATTTATTTTTTATTCATTTTTTTATTTATATTTATATTTACCCTCCAATTTTCATCTTGTCTCATCGCTGCAACTCCCTAATGGGCTCGGGAGAGGCGAAGGTCGAGTCACGTGTCCTCCGAAACATGACCCACCAAACCGTGCTCCTTAATACACGCCCGCTTAACCCGGAAGCCAGCCGCACCAATGTGTCGGAGGAAACGCAGTTCTACTGACGAAAGAGGTCATCCTGCAGGTGCCCGGCCAGCCACAAGGTGTCGCTAGAATGCGATGATCCAAGTAAAGCCCCACCGGCCACACTGCTCGCGCACCCCAACGAGCGTCTGCGTTGCCAAGGGCAAAAATAGAAGTCCTTTCTATTTGTGACGCAGATCGCGCTGCAAGTCCTGCCTCTCTCATCTCCTCATTGGTTTATAGAAATAGGTACCCATGTGCCATCTCCTCATTGGTTATACCCATGTGGGTGACTGAAAGACGAACGAGGTAGGTGGTGGTAATGCACCTAATTCTACGAAGGTCTCAAATCGCTATATAAAGTCCAGAGAAGAAAAAGCCTAGAAGGAGGAGAGCTGACTAGAAACGATTCGGTTGACCGTTTTATGTTTGGGTTAATTGTCGGAGTAGAGGACCTTGTGCATTTCAGGAAAAATAACAACTCAATGTTTATATCCCAGGACAAATTAGCTAGCAACAGCAAGCTAGCTAAATAGGACCTATTAGCTAGCAAGTGCAAGCTAGCTAAATTGCCACATGTTTAATGCTTCTCGACCTCTCCCCAAATTAATGTAATTGGTTCAGAGTTTGTTTTGATATTTTAACATGCGTGTCTTGAACGCGTTTGGTGTGGAGGGACAAAATACAGTTATGCACGATGACGCACGCGTACAGCCGGTTTGGGTTCCATGTTAGACCGCTGCACCACTAGGGAGGCCTAGTAGTCATTTTTCTGATTGACCTGAGGCTAACTCTCTCTGTCTCCCTATAGCCTTCATGACCATGGTCATCATCCTGAGGCTAACTCTATCTCTGTCTCCCTATAGCCTTCATGACCATGGCCATCCTCCTGAGGCTAACTCTCTCTCTGTCTCCCCTACAGCCTTCATGACCATTATCCTGAGGCTAACTCTATCTGTCTCCCCTACAGTCTTCATGACCATTATCCTGAGGCTAACTCTCTCTCTGTCTCCCCTACAGCCTTCATGACCATTATCCTGAGGCTAACTCTCTCTCTGTCTCCCTACAGCCTTCATGGCCATTATCCTGAGGCTAACTCTCTCTCTGTCTCCCTATAGCCTTCATGGCCATTATCCTGAGGCTAACTCTCTCTCTGTCTCCCCTACAGCCTTCATGACCATTATCCTGAGGCTAACTCTCTCTGTCTCCCCTACAGCCTTCATGACCATTATCCTGAGGCTAACTCTCTCTCTGTCTCCCCTACAGCCTTCATGACCATTATCCTGAGGCTAACTCTATCTGTCTCCCCTACAGCCTTCATGGCCATCGTCCTGAGGCTAACTCTCTCTCTGTCTCCCCTACAGCCTTCATGACCATTATCCTGAGGCTAACTCTCTCTCTGTCTCCCCTACAGCCTTCATGACCATTATCCTGAGGCTAACTCTCTCTCTGTCTCCCCTACAGCCTTCATGACCATTATCCTGAGGCTAACTCTCTCTCTGTCTCCCCTACAGCCTTCATGACCATTATCCTGAGGCTAACTCTCTCTCTGTCTCCCTATAGCCTTCATGACCATTATCCTGAGGCTAACTCTCTCTGTCTCCCTATAGCCATGGTCATCATCCTGAGGCTAACTCTCTCTCTGTCTCCCTATAGCCTTCATGACCATCGTCCTGAGGCTAACTCTCTCTCTGTCTCCCCTACAGCCTTCATGACCATGACCATTATCCTGAGGCTAACTCTCTCTCTGTCTCCCTATAGCCTTCATGACCATCATCCTGAGGCTAACTCTCTCTCTGTCTCCCCTACAGCCTTCATGACCATTATCCTGAGGCTAACTCTCTCTCTGTCTCCCTATAGCCTTCATGGCCATTATCCTGAGGCTAACTCTCTCTGTCTCCCTATAGCCTTCATGACCATTATCCTGAGGCTAACTCTCTCTCTGTCTCCCTATAGCCTTCATGACCATTATCCTGAGGCTAACTCTCTCTCTGTCTCCCTATAGCCTTCATGACCATTATCCTGAGGCTAACTCTCTCTCTGTCTCCCTACAGCCTTCATGACCATGACCATTATCCTGAGGCTAACTCTCTCTCTGTCTCCCTATAGCCTTCATGGCCATTATCCTGAGGCTAACTCTCTCTGTCTCCCTATAGCCTTCATGGCCATTATCCTGAGGCTAACTCTCTCTCTGTCTCCCTATAGCCTTCATGACCATGACCATTATCCTGAGGCTAACTCTCTCTCTGTCTCCCTATAGCCTTCATGACCATGACCATTATCCTGAGGCTAACTCTCTCTGTCTCCCTATAGCCTTCATGGCCATTATCCTGAGGCTAACTCTCTCTCTGTCTCCCTATAGCCTTCATGACCATGACCATTATCCTGAGGCTAACTCTCTCTCTGTCTCCCTATAGCCTTCATGACCATGACCATTATCCTGAGGCTAACTCTCTCTCTGTCTCCCTATAGCCTTCATGACCATGGCCATCGTCCTGCTCCACATGTTCTGGGGGGTGGTGTTCTTTGATTCCTGTGAGAAACAACACTGGTGGTCTCTGGCTGTGGTCGTCATCAGCCACCTCCTCGTCTCCTGTCTGGTAAGTCAGAAAATAGACTGGCTGGCTGGCTGGCTGGCTGGATAGATAGACCGATACAGTAGATCATTGTGTTCATGCAGTAGGTGGACTTGACTGATGGGTTGATGAATAAACACTCAGAAGTAAATGTGTGTTGGCAGTAGTCGTACATCCTCGTACTTTTACTTACTTAGTAACATCTTCATCTCCATTGGGACATAATGTCACAAAGGCTCCTCCACTGATTCCTGTCCTTCACCACAGCACTTCAAATGGGACAAAACATGTTCCCATAGTAACGCAGCCGTTGTCATGTCTCTCCCCAGACGTTCTAGAACCCTCAGTATTTTTTTCTCCCAGAGGTTCCTGAACCAGAACCTTCTGTTAGGAATTTCCCCAGAGATCCATAACTCATCAGTCTTTTTGTTATTTCTCTACTAGACATTCCAGAACCCTCAGTACGTGGGCAGCCTGGTTCCCACCTACATCATCGTGTTCCTCGTGGGTCTCTGGGCGTTCTTCTGCTCCGGGGGTTCTCTTCGGAACCTTAAACTCTGCCTTACCTGCAAAGACAAGGACTTCCTGTTGGCCAACCACCGGCCCAGATAACAGAACACCACTAAAGAAACACACACACACACTGTATGGGGACGCTATCCAACAGGACACACACCACACAAACAAATAAATAAGTTAAAGACAAACTGGGTCAATGATATGTCTCTCCCCTCCCCCACCATGTGTTCTGTGTTTGTGGTGCTGGGGACTGGAAATAGGCTGTAGTCCAGAGTAAATATTGTTTAAACACCTTTTTATTTAGTGAAGGGCAGATGTATTACACTGCATTAGTAATAGAATAATCTAGAGGATCCTTCTTTTGTTACCACTACATCCTTGGCAGACACTGCTCAGAACGGTTGATTAACTGTTGACAGATGGGGGGAGACTGTGACAAACACATTTGATCTGTGTGTAGTTTTAAAATGTAGGGTACGTAGTTCCTTAACGAGACGGTACCTATTTGACACCAGACGGGCCTCTGGATCTTTGCCTTCTACAGTGATGATGAGGTAGCTTAGTGTTTTGGCCCTGTATCCATAAAGCATCCGAGTAGAAGCACTGATCTAGGATCAGGACCCCCCATGTCCATGTAATCTTATTATAATCTAGGATCAGGACCCCCCCATGTCCATGTAATCTTATTCATTATAATCTAGGATCAGGACCACCCCATGTCCATGTAATCTTATTCATTATAATCTAGGATCAGACCCCCCATGTCCATGTAATCTTATTCATTATAATCTAGGATCAGGACCCCCCCATGTCCATGTAATCTTATTCATTATAATCTAGGATCAGGACCCCCCATGTCCATGTAATCTTATTCATTATAATCTAGGATCAAGACCCCCCCATGTCCATGTAATCTTATTCATTATGATCTAGGATCAGACCTCCCCCATGTCCATGTAATCTTATTCATTATAATCTAGGATCAGACCCCTCCCCCCTTTCTGATCTGAAAAACTAAACTGATCCTACAGTAGATCAGCAGGTCTAAACTGATCCTACAGTAGATCAGCAGGTCTGAACTGATCCTACAGTAGATCAGCAGGTCTGAACTGATCCTACAGTAGATCAGCAGGTCTGAACTGATCCTACAGTAGATCAGCAGGTCTAAACTGATCCTACAGTAGATCAGCAGGTCTGAACTGATCCTACAGTAGATCAGCAGGTCTAAACTGATCCTACAGTAGATCAGCAGGTCTGAACTGATCCTACAGTAGATCAGCAGGTCTGAACTGATCCTACAGTAGATCAGCAGGTCTGAACTGATCCTACAGTAGATCAGCAGGTCTGAACTGATCCCTAGATCAGCAGGTCTGAACTGATCCTACAGTAGATCAGCAGGTCTGAACTGATCCTACAGTAGATCAGCAGGTCTGAACTGATCCTACAGTAGATCAGCAGGTCTGAACTGATCCTACAGTAGATCAGCAGGTCTGAACTGATCCTACAGTAGATCAGCAGGTCTGAACTGATCCTACAGTAGATCAGCAGGTCTGAACTGAACTGATCTGAACTGATCCTACAGTAGATCAGCAGGTCTGAACTGATCCTACAGTAGATCAGCAGGTCTGAACTGATCCTACAGTAGATCAGCAGGTCTGAACTGATCCTACAGTAGATCAGAAGGTCGACTATGAGATGCTTTATAAATATACGGCCCTAGATTGTCTTTCGATATCAGACCTGTGATGTTTTGTATCCAGTTCATGTTTCTGTCTCCTGCTGTGTTAGTTGGCAGTCTGGCAGGGCAGTCTGGCAGGGCAGTCTGGCAAGGCAGTCTGGCAAGGCAGCCGTGTCGTTCTCCTGTTTTAGATGAGTCGGTAGTACGATACAATACAACAGTGTTTGCATAGCAACAACTTACTTTTCATAACCCCCCCCCCCCCCCCAAACAAAAGCCAATTCCTCCGGAGAACGAAAGCAGCATATTAGGATAACATTGAGTTAGGATGTTTGTTTGTTTGTTTGTTGTAAACATTATGTTGTGAGCTGTTTTCAAAATGAAGTTCTGATTCAAACTGAAAACATGTCAAATGTTTTGTGTTTGTTTTGATAGTCCAGATGAATATATTCGGTCTAAAACCTACACCAATATAAATATTGACCTGATGATGATGATGATACTGTTTTTATATGAATGATGTGCTTTACATACTGATTAGTGCTGCTAAGCTAAATTGTTCTTTATTTGTAATCATCACACTGACCTCAAGGGTTGGTCTGATCTAGTTGGCTTTAGGACGGGTGTTTATGGGTTGGACATACAGGGGCCAGTTTCCCAGACCCAGGTTAAGCTTATTCCTGGACTGAAAAGCACTTAACTTTTTTTTTAAATTCTCAATTGAGAATGCTTTTTTTTCTTAGAAGTGGCTTAACCTTTTGTCTGAGTAAACAGACCCAAACTGTAGCACCCTGTTTAGTCCTAACTTCTATTTTAGTCAAATATTCCCATTGAAATCAATGCAAACTGATGACTAAGTGAAAATGTGAAAATGCGCATCCTCCCTTTCAAATATTCCCATTGAAATCAATGCAAACTGATGACTATGTGAAAATGCGCATCCTCCCTTTCAAATATTCCCATTGAAATCAATGCAAACTGATGACTAAGTGAAAATGTGAAAATGCGCATCCTCCCTTTCAAATATTCCCATTGACATCAATGCAAACTGATGACGATCCTCCCTTTTCAAAGAAGACATGCCCTTGAGGAACAAATGATTGAATATGTACATGTACCACATTGTTGTTGATGAATTAGCTGATTCTTCTAGGCAGTGAGTAAGACCTGTGGAAACATAAATCCTTTAGAGATCTCAACGGACGTTAGTTTAAACTAGGCTGCAATAATTTAGTGACAAAATGAAACGAGTCACCTCACTTGTCGTGGTTTTAAATGTTTTTCTCTGACCTGTGTCATGTATATGGAGCTGTACAGCTTTAACATAATAGTGGAGAACTCCCAGCCAATAGTATCAGCCTCTCAGGGTTGAAGGTCACTGATATGCAAATGAGCTGTATGTTCCTGTTTTGACTTGTGCCTGCGTGCACCCTGTTATTTCACCATGCTTCTGTATTGATAAACATTTAAAAGTAGTAGCACGTCGTTCTCCATTGTTGTCAAGTTAATTCTACCGTGCCATCAAGAGCACAACAACCTGTATGTACATAGGTGATGACAAAACTGTTCCCTCTGATTGTTTTTGAAATGTGTATATAATATTGTTTCTAAATGACTATTTAACCCTCTATGATGTTACATCTCCTAGTTTCCATTGGAAAATAAAACTGTTAAAGAAAAGTTTGAGGTCCTTTTAACATCTGATGGAGTTGGGTCTTCTGTTGGGCTGATGGAGTTGGGTCTTGTGTTGGGCTGATGGAGTTGGGTCTTGTGTTGGGCTGATGGAGTTGGGTCTTGTGTTGGGCTGATGGAGTTGGGTCTGTGTGGAGTTGGGTCTTGTGTTGGGCTGATGGAGTTGGGTCTGGTGCTGGGCTGATGGAGTTGGGTCTTGTGTTGGGCTGATGGAGTTGGGTCTTGTGTTGGGCTGATGGAGTTGGGTCTGGTGTTGGGCTGATGGAGTTGGGTCTTGTGTTGGGCTGATGGAGTTGGGTCTGGTGTTGGGCTGATGGAGTTGGGTCTGGTGTTGGGCTGATGGAGTTGGGTCTTGTGTTGGGCTGATGGAGTTGGGTCTTGTGTTGGGCTGATGGAGTTGGGTCTTGTGTTGGGCTGATGGAGTTGGGTCTGGTGTTGGGCTGATGGAGTTGGGTCTTGTGTTGGGCTGATGGAGTTGGGTCTTGTGTTGGGCTGATGGAGTTGGGTCTTGTGTTGGGCTGATGGAGTTGGGTCTGTGTTGGGCTGATGGAGTTGGGTCTTGTGTTGGGCTGATGGAGTTGGGTCTGCTGTGTTGGGTCTTGTGTTGGGCTGATGGAGTTGGGTCTGTGTTGGGCTGATGGAGTTGGGTCTGATGGAGTTGGGTCTGTGTTGGGCTGATGGAGTTGGGTCTTGTGTTGGGCTGATGGAGTTGGGTCTGGTGTTGGGCTGATGGAGTTGGGTCTTGTGTTGGGCTGATGGAGTTGGGTCTTGTGTTGGGCTGATGGAGTTGGGTCTTGTGTTGGGCTGATGGAGTTGGGTCTTGTGTTGGGCTGATGGAGTTGGGTCTTGTGTTGGGCTGATGGAGTTGGGTCTTGTGTTGGGCTGATGGAGTTGGGTCTTGTGTTGGGCTGATGGAGTTGGGTCTTGTGTTGGGCTGATGGAGTTGGGTCTGGTGTTGGGCTGATGGAGTTGGGTCTTGTGTTGGGCCGAGGTCCTATAACCAACCTGAGTGAACTCTCTCTACTCTCACCACTGTAGAGTCAGGTTCATCCCCTCTGCCTGTCTGTCCCCTCCTCTTGTCTGTCTCCTCTGCCTGTCTGTCTCCTCTGCCTGTCTGTCCCCTCCTCTTGTCTGTCCCCTCCTCTTGTCTGTCCCCTCTGCCTGTCTGTCTCCTCTGCCTGTCTGTCCCCTCCTCCTGTCTGTCCCCTCTGCCTGTCTGTCCCCTCTGCCTGTCTGTCCCCTCTGCCTGTCTGTCCCCTCCGCCTGTCTGTCCCCTCCGCCTGTCTGTCCCTTCCGCCTGTCTGTCCCTTCCGCCTGTCTGTCCCCTCCGCCTGTCTGTCCCCTCTGCCTGTCTGTCCCCCTGTCCACAGTCTCCTCCCGCCATGTCCCCCCTTATGCTCACGTCTCCTTACTACTGATGAAACTAGACACACAATGGTGGAGCGTCACAAAGTGGCCGTGGGACATGGGAGCGCCCCCAGGAACTCTCTAAAGGGGATTTGGTCAAAGCCCTCTTCTCTCTGTGAGAGTCAGTCACACACAGGCCCACTTCCTCTCTCTGTAACCAGAGCCCTCTGTGTGAAAAGCATCCGATTCACATTCAAATCCTACACTTGAGATCATGACCACCAGACCACCGTTGCTCCACATTTTTTAAAGTTTTACTCGTTGGGTATTGAATTTCATTTGAACAATTGACCAACCTTGGCGGTCTTACTACCTCTGAACTTGCCTGGCAAGCCAGAGAGAGAAGAGGATTGGTTCCTTCCTTAGGGTCTAGTTCCTCTCAAGGTTTCTTTCTTCCTATAGGTTTTTTCTCCACTGTTATCCTAGACTGGCTCTTTAGAGTGTTTAGGTCCATGTTGAAGCTGGTTCTTTAAGGGGTTCAGGTCCATGTTGAGGCTGGCTGTTTAGAGTGTTCAGGTCCATGTTGAGGCTGGTTCTTTAAGGGGTTCAGGTCCATGTTGAGGCTGGCTGTTTAGAGTGTTCAGGTCCATGTTGAGTCTGGTTCTTTAGAGTGGTCAGGTCCATGGTGAGGCTGGCTCTTTAGAGTGTTCAGGTCCATGTTGAGGCTGGCTCTTTAGAGTGGTCAGGTCCATGTTGAGGCTGGCTCTTTAGAGTGGTCAGGTCCATGTTGAGGCTGGCTCTTTAGGGGTTCAGGTCCATGTTGAGGCTGGCACTTTAGGGTGGTCAGGTCCATGTTGATGCTGGCTCTTTAGTGGTCAGGTCCATGTTGATGCTGGTTCTTTAGGGTGGTCAGGTCCATGTTGAGGCTGGTTCTTTAGATCAGGTCCATGTTGAGGCTGGTTCTTTAGAGTGTTCAGGTCCATGTTGATGCTGGCTCTTTAGGGTGGTCAGGTCCATGTTGATGCTGGCTCTTTAGGGGGCTCAGGTCCATGTTGAGGCTGGCTCATTAGAGTGTTCAGGTCCATGTTTTGCTAAAGCTTTGTAAAGAAGAATGTTCAGATGAAATCTGATTGAAGGAAATTTGTTTTGCAATGTTTAGGGTCAGTCACAGTGGTCAGGTATTCTGCCACTGTGTTGAGCTCTGGCTCTTCTACTGTGGTTTAGGGTCAGTCACATGTCAGGATTCTGCCACTGGTCACAGTGGTCTGCCACTTTAGCTGGTCAGTCACAGGTTCAGGTCCATGTTGAGGCTGGTCACTTCTACTGTGGTTTAGGGTCAGGTCCATGTTGAGGCTGGCTCTTTAGAGTGGTCAGGTCCATGTTGAGGCTGGCAGGTTTCTGCCAGTGGTTCAGGTCCATGTTGATTCTGCTGGCACTTCTGTTTAGAGTGGTCAGGTCCATGTATTCTGCCACTGGTACTCTTGTTTAGGGTCAGTCACAGTGGTCAGGTCCATGTTGAGGCTGGCTGTTTAGTCAGTCACAGTGGTCAGGTCCATGTTGAGTCTGGTTCTTTAGAGTGGTCAGGTCCATGTGAGGCTGGCTCTTTAGTCACAGTGGTCAGGTCCATGTTGACTCTCTGTTTATGGTCAGTGCTGGCTCTTTAGGGGGTCAGGTCCATGTTGGTCATTCTGCCACTGGCTCTTTATGGGAGTGGTCAGGTCCATTCTGAGGCTGGCTCAGTCACAGTGGTCAGGTATTCTGCCACTGTGTACTTCTGTTTAGGTGTTCAGGTCCATGTTCTGCCACTGGTTCTTCTGTTTAGGGTGTCAGTGGTCCATGCCACTTGAAGCTGGCTCTTTAGGGTCACAGTGGTCAGGTATTCTGCCACTGTGCTGTTTAGGGTCAGTCACAGTGGTCAGGTTTCCATGTTGAGGGGTCTCACAGTGGTCAGGTATTTGCCAGGTCAGTCACAGTGGTCAGGTATTCTGCCACTGTGTACTCTCTGTTTAGGGTCAGTCACAGTGGTCAGGTATTCTGCCACTGTGTACTCTCTGTTTAGGGTCAGTCACAGTGGTCAGGTATTCTGCCACTGTGTACTCTCTGTGGTCAGTCACAGTGGTCAGGTATTCTGCCACTGTGTACTCTCTGTTTAGGGTCAGTCACAGTGGTCAGGTATTCTGCCACTGTGTACTCTCTGTTTAGGGTCAGTCACAGTGGTCAGGTATTCTGCCACTGTGTACTCTCTGTTTAGGGTCAGTCACAGTGGTCAGGTATTCTGCCACTGTGTACTCTCTGTTTAGGGTCAGTCAGTGGTCAGTGGTCAGGTATTCTGCCACTGTGTATTCTGCCACTGTGTCTGTTTAGGGTCAGTCACAGTGGTCAGGTATTCTGCCACTGTACTCTCTGTTTAGGGTCAGTAGTGGTCTCTGCCACTGTGTACTCTCTGTTTAGGGTCAGTCACAGTGGTCAGGTATTCTGCCACTGTGTACTCTCTGTTTAGGGTCAGTCACAGTGGTCAGGTATTCTGCCACTGTGTACTCTCTGTTTAGGGTCAGTCACAGTGGTCAGGTATTCTGCCACTGTCATGGGTAGTTCTGCCACTGTGTACTCTCTGTTTATGGTCAGTCACAGTGGTCAGGTATTCTGCCACTGTGTACTCTCTGTTTATGGTCAGTCACAGTGGTCAGGTATTCTGCCACTGTGTACTCTCTGTTTATGGTCAGTCACAGTGGTCAGGTATTCTGCCACTGTGTACTCTCTGTTTATGGTCAGTCACAGTGGTCAGGTATTCTGCCACTGTGTACTCTCTGTTTAGGGTCAGTCACAGTGGTCAGGTATTCTGCCACTGTGTACTCTCTGTTTAGGGTCAGTCACAGTGGTCAGGTATTCTGCCACTGTGTACTCTCTGTTTATTCTGGGTCAGTCACAGTGGTCAGGTATTCTACCACTGTGTTCTCTCTGTTTAGGGTCAGTCACAGTGGTCAGGTATTCTGCCACTGTGTTCTCTCTGTTTATGGTCAGTCACAGTGGTCAGGTATTCTGCCACTGTGTACTCTCTGTTTAGGGTCAGTCACAGTGGTCAGGTATTCTGCCACTGTGTACTCTCTGTTTAGGGTCAGTCACAGTGGTCAGGTATTCTGCCACTGTGTACTCTCTGTTTAGGGTCAGTCACAGTGGTCAGGTATTCTGCCACTGTGTACTCTCTGTTTATGGTCAGTCACAGTGGTCAGGTATTCTGCCACTGTGTACTCTCTGTTTAGGGTCAGTCACAGTGGTCAGGTATTCTGCCACTGTGTTCTCTCTGTTTAGGGTCAGTCACAGTGGTCAGGTATTCTGCCACTGTGTACTCTCTGTTTATGGTCAAATAACATTCTAGTTTGCTCTGTTTAAAAAAAAAATCTTTCCAATGTGTCAAGTAATTATCTTTTTGTTTTCTCATGATTTGATTTGGTCTAATTGTGCTGCTGTCCTGGGGCTCTGTAGGGTGTGTTTGTGAACAGAGCCCCAGGACCAGCTTGCTTAGGGGACTCTTCTCCAGGTTAATCTCTCTGTAGGTGATGGCTTTGTTTTGGAAGGTTTGGGAATCGCTTCCTTTTAGGTGGTTATAGAATTGAACGTCTCTTTTCTGGATTTTGATAATTAGCGAGTATCGGCCTAATTCTGCTCTGCAGGCATTATTTGGTGTTTTACGTTGTACACAGAGGATATTTTTGCAGAATTCTGCATGCAGTCTCAATTTGGTGTTTGTCCCATTTTGTGAAGTCTTGGTTGGTGAGCGGACCCCAGACCTCACAACCATAAAGGGCAATGGGCTCTATGACTGATTCAAGTATTTTTAGCCAGATCCTAATTGGTATGTTGAATGTTATGTTCCTTTTGATGGCATAGAATGCCCTTCTTGCCTTGTCTCTCAGATCGTTCACGGCTTTGTGGAAGTTACCTGTGGCGCTGATGTTTAGGCCAAGGTATGTATAGTTTGTTGTGTGCTCTAGGGCAACAGTGTCTAGATGGAATTTGTATATGTGGTCCTGGTGACTGGACCTTTTTTGGAACACCATTATTTAGGTCTTTCTGAGATTTACTGTCAGGGCCCAGGTCTGACAGAATCTGTGCATTAGATCTAGGTGCTGCTGTAGACCCTCCTTGGTTGAGAACAGAAGCACCAGATCATCAGCAAACAGTAGACATTTGACTTCAGATTCTAGTAGGTGCTGCAGACTTTTCTAGTGCCCGCGCCAAATCGTTGATATATATATGTTGTAGAAGGTGGGGCTTAAACTGCGTCCCTGTCTCACCCAACTCTCTCACTCTCCCACTGCATGTTGCACAGTAATAATATAATGGACTGACATATTGAACACATGAGGGCGCTGTCGAGGCAGTAGATGAGTTGTTACCGGTAGGAATAGCTGTAGACGTTTCAGATATGCAACACTATCTATCAGGTGTAAAAAATAAAATCTCAAGTGCCTTAAATGTAACATTTAGAAACACATTTAGCCTAGATTTAAAACAAAAACACGTTCCTATGGCTTGTGATACAAATTATATTTGATTTGTTGAATGGTTACTTTTCCAAAATTAGGCATACTGAATTTATAGTCTGGGCCCTATAGGCGATCTATCAAAAATGACAAATTAGAAGCACATTTAACCATACTTTCCCACTGGATGTTAAAGTGGTTTACAAAACATGTCCACCTAAGTGGAAATATTGCACCACCTCAGAACCTGGGTCCATCTCTGTCCTCGCGCTTCTAGTTTACCTGCCATCCTTGCATATATTATGCAAATGAGCAGGAGCGGCTGGTGCCTATCCAAGGAGCAAGGATGCTCCTCCGGAATAACCCGAATGGAAAAAGAGAGAGAAGGAGAGGAAATCTGTGAGGAGGAAATTATCCACATGGTATCAGAAAAAATGTATCGATGGTGCAGCTAAATTCCATTTTACCTGGCGGGGGAGAAAGCGATTCCACTGACCGTGGGTTGTATGAATCACGAATGGATCCTAATTTCATTTTGAGCAGGAAAAGATTTTTGCATTTTTTATCGTTCTATTTTATTCTAATTTATCAAGGTAAATCCCGTGTTCACTTTTGAAGTGGTTTAGCCTCCTGTCCTACTCTTTGAATAATCTACATAGACTTGTTTATATATTTTGTTTTATTTGTGGTCATTTTTTTCTCTCAGTTTCTTACCATTTAATCATTCATTTGCATTTGCAGGAATACAACTAGCCAAATGTTTTCTATATCATAGATGCAGAATATTGTAATGCACTTATAAGGACGCTATATTTGCGCACCTGTTATATGTGTAGAACTGTACGTACTTTTGTCGGTGATTCTTCTCACATTCTGATATTCTGATGTCGTATTATCAATTATTATCGATTTATTCAGAAAGGTTTATTTGACTTTTTAATCATTTCGATCAACTCATCACTTCCATTTATTGTTTTACTCGTTTATTTCAGCGCACATTTCGTGGGGCAAAGACGCAGTGAATATAACACACTGGCATGATAAGTGAGTTTCATAAATCATGTATAATTCATTTGTAAATGTTATATGTTATAATTTTAAAAACAATGAAGACGTTATTACACTGTCATTTTGAGATGATTTTCGTTGCGAATGTATTGAGTGTTGTGTTTATTGTCTGAGTTGTAGTCACACAGTAGACATTTTCAGCCTCGTATTCTGTTGATGTCAGAGAAAAGGTCCTAGTCTTTTTTGCGCCGCGGTTCTTTTTCCTGACCAACACAAGTGCTGATTACCTGCTAGGAACAAACCTTTCCTTGTTCTCTCTTTCTCCCAACAGCAAAAGCAGCAGTATAATGCTGGCGAAATGGGATACCGCTACCCAAAGAGGACAGGTAGGAGAGCGGAGCCGCTGTTTTGAAACGCAGCATTGATAGAGCACGTTAAATATGTCAGGCACAGACACCAGAAATCACAACTAATGACCCTGAGCTTTTCATTCACAGAAAAATACAGCAATTATACCTGGATATCTTTCAGTACATAAAGACCCCAAGCTCGTTTTGTAGCGTCTGTGCATTAGATTAAATTGGAGGAAATATGTACAAATATTTTTCTGTGTATTATCGTTTTTTAAATATAAAATACATTTGATTTATGTTGTAACATTACTAGTGTGCCTATGGTCAAGTAGAACAAAATGCATGCAATTTGTACATGATCTGTACACTTCATTAGAGTCACAAGATGTCTGACCCAAATCCACAAACTACTCCCATTAGATAACATGTTCCATGACAGTGTTTCTCTGTGAGAAACCATAGTTTAGGCTTCTATATAGGTTAGTAAACAATGTAGAAAACTCACACTGGGGTCACACAGTTTAGTTCTCATACTGTCCCTTGGTCCTAATGACCATTTATTTTCAATCCAAACTCAGCTACATCCGAAGAGCCCAACGTGCAACAGTTCTATCTGTTCTATAATCTGTAGTTCCTGTTCTAACAAGCAATGTCTCAGTTTGATGACATCACGTGTTCCATAATTGAGCTGCAACATGATAACTGCATGTTGGTTGAGAGTCATTACAAGGAGACAGATACATCTGCTGTTGTACGATCAGTAATTCTCACTGAGCTCTCTGTTCACAATGATGCTCCTAATAATCAATGGTTAATAATGCAAACGCAGCTCAGCCAACCCCTCCTCTCTCCTTCCTCCTCTCTCCTCCCTCCTCTCTCCTCCTCTCTCTCTCTCTCTCTGTG
The DNA here is from genome assembly GCF_021184085.1 of Oncorhynchus gorbuscha. Lineage (NCBI taxonomy): Eukaryota > Metazoa > Chordata > Actinopteri > Salmoniformes > Salmonidae > Oncorhynchus > Oncorhynchus gorbuscha. The sequence continues at coordinate 44,752 of NW_025747136.1, forward strand.
CCTTTGTCCCTGGTCTGGTCTGGTCTGGTCTGGGAGATGAAAGCAGAGGTTGGAGGGCTCAGGTGTCCGGGCTGTGGCTGGGGCTGGGTAGAAGCTGGGGATGGGGTATAGGTGGAGGCTGGGGCTGGGTAGAAGCTGGGGAAGGGGTAGAGGTGGAGGCTGGGGCTGGGTAGAAGATGGGGTTGGGGACGGGGTAGAGGTGGAGGCTGAGGCTAGGTAGAAGCTGGGGTTGGGGACGGGGTAGAGGTGGAGGCTGAGGCTGGGTAGAAGCTGGGGTTGGGGACGGGGTAGAGGTGGAGGCTGAGGCTGGGTAGAAGCTGGGGTTGGGGACGGGGTAGAGGTGGAGGCTGAGGCTGGGTAGAAGCTGGGGTTGGGGACGGGGTAGAGGTGGAGGCTGAGGCTGGGTAGAAGCTGGGGTTGGGGATGGGGTAGAGGTGGAGGCTGAGGCTGGGTAGAAGCTGGGGTTGGGGATGGGGTAGAGGTGGAGCCTGAGGCTGGGTAGAAGCTGGGGTTGGGGATGGGGTAGAGGTGGAGGCTGTGCTGGGGATAGGGATGGGGTGGAGGCTGGGTAGAAGATGGGGATGAGGTGGAGGCTGGGGATTGGGATGGGGTGGAGGTTGAAGCTGGGTAGAAGCTGGGGATGGGGTAGAGGTGGAGGCTGAAGCTGGGTAGAAGCTGGGGATGGGATAGAGTGGAGGCTGGGGATGGGGATGGGGTAGAGGTGGAGGCTGGGGCTGTGACTGGGGAGAAGCTGGGGCTGGGTAGAAGCTGGGGCTGGGTAGAAGATGGGGATAGGGTAGAGGTGGAAGCTGGGGCTGGGGATAGGGATGGGGTGGAGACTGAGGCTGGGTAGAAGATGGGGATAGGGATGGGGTGGAGGCTGTGGCTGGGGCTGGGTAGAAGCTGGGGAAGGGGTAGAGGTGGAGGCTGTGGCTGGGGCTGGGTAGAAGATGGGGATAGGGATGGGGTGGAGGCTGTGGACAACATTCTCTCAGTAGAAGGGCTTCTACTCATTCTAGAATTCTTCTACCTGAAATTCTGTAACTCTTCATCATAACATTGTAGATGATTGATTTGAAGCCAACATTCTCTCAGTAGAAGGGCTTCTACTCATTCTAGAATTCTTCTACCTGGAATTCTGTATCTCTTTATGAAATCACTCCAGACTCTGATTTGGCACCAACGTAGCCTACTGTAAATCTTAGAGGAATTTTGTGAAACCAAAACGTACGATTGTACTATAAAACGTTTCGATGTCAAACATTTAATCAACTCAGTATTAAATCTGTCACCTGAGAGCACGGCTATTCGTTATTAAACTCAGGAAACTTTAACACTGTTAATTAAAGCGAATCAGCTTCTGTTATAAAGAGCTTAGTTTTGGTTTTCTGGGAATGACCCATTCTTCACTCTCTCAAACACTGACTAGACTCTCCATATGTAAATGGTAACATTTAATATATTTGGTCAGGACTAGACTCTTTCAGACAGCTGCTGAGTCTGGCGGGCAGGACTCTGGTTAAGTCAGGACTAGACTCTTTCAGACAGCTGCTGAGTCTGGCGGGCAGGACTCTGGTTAAGTCAGGATTAGACTCTTTCAGACAGCTGCTGAGTCTGGCGGGCAGGACTCTGGTTAAGTCAGGACTAGACTCTTTCAGACAGCTGCTGAGTCTGGCGGGCAGGACTCTGGTTAAGTCAGGACTAGACTCTTTCAGACAGCTGCTGAGTCTGGTGAGCAGGACTCTGGTTAAGTCAGGACTAGACTCTTTCAGACAGCTGCTGAGTCTGGTGAGCAGGACTCTGGTTAAGTCAGGACTAGACTCTTTCAGACAGCTGCTGAGTCTGGCGGGCAGGACTCTGGTTAAGTCAGGACTAGACTCTTTCAGACAGCTGCTGAGTCTGGCGGGCAGGACTCTGGTTAAGTCAGGACTAGACTCTTTCAGACAGCTGCTGAGTCTGGCGGGCAGGACTCTGGTTAAGTCAGGACAGGCTCATACAGCTGCTGAGTCTGGCGGGCAGGACTCTGGTTAAGTCAGGACAGGCTCATACAGCTGCTGAGTCTGGTGAGCAGGACTCTGGTTAAGTCAGGACAGGCTCAAACAGCTGCTGAGTCTGGTGAGCAGGACTCTGGTTAAGTCAGGACAGGCTCATACAGCTGCTGAGTCTGGTGAGCAGGACTCTGGTTAAGTCAGGACAGGCTCAGACAGCTGCTCAGTCTGGCGGGCAGGACTCTGGTTAAGTCAGGACAGGCTCAGACAGCTATAGGATTAAATGACTGTCTCTTCTGAGTGCACGTTGCAGATAATTCTATTGTATTTAATTGTTCTTTCTTTTCAAATCTTTCCCCAAAGGAACTTCATAGAACTGCAGATACATTAGCAACCAATGCATCACTGGCCAACACGTCAACCAACGTCTCCTCAGTTCACTCATCTTCATCCAACTCTTCGTCCGTCAACCAATCATCCGTCAAGTCATCTTCAGTTGGCAGATCTTCAGTCCACTACTTCAACACAACTGTAGTGGATTCATCTTCAGACTCAAAGGAAGCACTGAGGTCATCAGTAGGCCTGCGTAGGCCAACAGGTAGGCCACTGTATGTTAGGTGGGAAAAGCCATTTATGGACAGAAGAGGTTGTGTAAACGACCCCGTAGGATGTTTGAATCTAAATGTGCAAGGTTAACATCCGTCTCCCAAACTTCCCATCTTTTCCAAGAACAATTACCCCCTCTGTCTGGCCTGACTCACCTCTCTACAACAGACACTAAGAGAGGTGAGGCGGAGCCCCTTTTGTCCAGCCCAGCTTAGTCTAAGGGGGTCTCTAATGAGTATGTCTATAATACAGGGTTAACAGGGTCAGGTCCTACCACCACTCTCCATCTGTCCCTCTTTCCCTCCTCAGACCACATATGTTGCCAGGGCAAGATGAGATGAGCAGCTGCAGCTATAGGTGCTAGCCACTCAGGCTTAGCTCTGATATAAAGGTCAGGTAGAAGAAGAACTGATATAAAGGTTAGGTAGAAGAAGAAGAACTGATATAAAGGTCAGGTAGAAGAAGAACTGATATAAAGGTCAGGTAGAAGAAGAAGAACTGATATAAAGGTCAGGTAGAAGAAGAAGAACTGATGTAAAGGTCAGGTAGAAGAAGAAGAACTGATATAAAGGTCAAGGTAGAAGAAGAAGAACTGATATAAAGGTTAGGTAGAAGAAGAAGAACTGATATAAAGGTTAGGTAGAAGAAGAAGAACTGATATAAAGGTCAGGTAGAAGAAGAAGAACTGATGTAAAGGTCAGGTAGAAGAAGAAGAAGTGATATAAAGGTCAGGTAGAAGAAGAAGAACTGATATAAAGGTTAGGTAGAAGAAGAAGAACTGATATAAAGGTCAGGTAGAAGAAGAACTGATATAAAGGTCAGGTAGAAGAAGAAGAACTGATGTAAAGGTCAGGTAGAAGAAGAAGAAGTGATATAAAGGTCAGGTAGAAGAAGAAGAACTGATATAAAGATCAGGTAGAAGAAGAAGAAGAACTGATATAAAGGTCAGGTAGAAGAAGAACTGATATAAAGGTCAGGTAGAAGAAGAAGAACTGATATAAAGGTCAGGTAGAAGAAGAAGATCTGATATAAAGGTCAGTTAGAAGAAGAACTGATATAAAGGTCAGGTAGAAGAAGAAGAACTGATATAAAGGTCAGGTAGAAGAAGAACTGATGTAAAGGTCAGGTAGAAGAAGAAGAACTGATGTAAAGGTCAGGTAGAAGAAGAACTGATATAAAGGTCAGGTAGAAGAAGAAGAACTGATATAAAGGTCAGGTAGAAGAAGATCTGATATAAAGGTCAGGTAGAAGAAGAAGAACTGATATAAAGGTCAGGTAGAAGAAGAACTGATGTAAAGGTCAGGTAGAAGAAGAACTGATATAAAGGTCAGGTAGAAGAAGAAGAACTGATATAAAGGTCAGGTAGAAGAAGAAGAACTGATGTAAAGGTCAGGTAGAAGAAGAAGAACTGATATAAAGGTCAGGTAGAAGAAGAAGAACTGATATAAAGGTCAGGTAGAAGAAGAAGAACTGATATAAAGGTCAGGTAGAAGAAGAACTGATGTAAAGGTCAGGTAGAAGAAGAACTGATATAAAGGTCAGGTAGAAGAAGATGAACTGATATAAAGGTCAGGTAGAAGAAGAAGAACTGATATAAAGGTCAGGTAGAAGAAGAAGAACTCATGTAAAGGTCAGGTAGAAGAAGAACTGATATAAAGGTCAGGTAGAAGAAGAACTGATATAAAGGTCAGGTAGAAGAAGAAGAACTGATATAAAGGTCAGGTAGAAGAAGAAGAACTGATATAAAGGTTAGGTAGAAGAAGAAGAACTGATATAAAGGTCAGGTAGAAGAAGAAGAACTGATGTAAAGGTCAGGTAGAAGAAGAAGTGATATAAAGGTCAGGTAGAAGAAGAAGAACTGATGTAAAGGTCAGGTAGAAGAAGAAGAAGTGATATAAAGGTCAGGTAGAAGAAGAAGAACTGATATAAAGATCAGGTAGAAGAAGAAGAACTGATATAAAGGTCAGGTAGAAGAAGAACTGATATAAAGGTCAGGTAGAAGAAGAAGAACTGATATAAAGGTCAGGTAGAAGAAGAAGATCTGATATAAAGGTCAGGTAGAAGAAGAACTGATATAAAGGTCAGGTAGAAGAAGAAGAACTGATATAAAGGTCAGGTAGAAGAAGAACTGATGTAAAGGTCAGGTAGAAGAAGAAGAACTGATATAAAGGTCAGGTAGAAGAAGAACTGATATAAAGGTCAGGTAGAAGAAGAAGAACTGATATAAAGGTCAGGTAGAAGAAGAAGAACTCATGTAAAGGTCAGGTAGAAGAAGAACTGATATAAAGGTCAGGTAGAAGAAGAACTGAAATATAAAGGTCAGGTAGAAGAAGAAGAACTGATATAAAGGTCAGGTAGAAGAAGAAGAACTGATATAAAGGTCAGGTAGAAGAAGAAGAACTGATGTAAAGGTCAGGTAGAAGAAGAAGAACTGATATAAACGTCAGGTAGAAGAAGAATTGATATAAAGGTCAGGTAGAAGAAGAAGAACTGATGTAAAGGTCAGGTAGAAGAAGAAGAAGTGATATAAAGGTCAGGTAGAAGAATAACTGATATAAAGGTCAGGTAGAAGAAGAAGGACTGATATAAATGTTTAGGTAGCAGGGTAGCCCAGTGGTTAGAGCGTTGGACTAGTAACCGGAAGGTTGCAAGTTCAAACCCCTGAGCTGACAAGGTACAAATCTGTCGTTCTGCCCCTGAACAGGCAGTTAACCCCGTCATTGAAAATAAGAATGAGTTCTTAACTGACTAGTTAAATAAAGGTATAATAAAAATGGAAAGTTGTGACTTTCCAGGTATTTGATCTTGAACAGACAACACAGTCTGTGGTACAGCACAACATTGGTTTCAGTCTACTGTGGGATTGTTTAAATATTTGGTTATTAAGAAGGGCTTTATATTGCTATCATTCGAGAATTCATCAAATGATCTTCAATATCTTCATGGAAATAAAACTCTCTGTAGAGTCAGTGTATTTGGTGTAGAGTTGAGCCTTCCATATCAAATCATATGACACTGAATGTGATTGTGTTTCAGATCCCTGTTCGTTTCCTTGTCTGAATGGAGGTCAGTGTGTCCATCCTGAGTCATGTGACTGCAGTTTATACCAAGCTACTGGAACACGATGCCAAACAGGTTAACAGTCTTCTATCCAGAGCTTCATCTGGCGTGGGGTACAGATGGTTGAAGTGAGGGATGACAGACAGCATTCATTGGGAATTGTATGGACTGTTGTACCAACACATTCCCCATTCACCCTCCAACTGTCTCTGTCTGTCTGTCTGTCTGTCTGTCTGTCTGTCTGTCTGTCTGTCTGTCTGTCTGTCTGTCTGTCTGTCTGTCTGTCTGTCTGTCTGTCTGTCTGTCTGTCTGTCTGTCTGTCTGTCTGTCTGTCTGTCTGTCTGTCTGTCTGTCTGTCTGTCTGTCTGTCTGTCTGTCTGTCTGTCTGTCTGTCTGTCTGTCTGTCTGTCTGTCTGTCTGTCTGTCTGTCTGTCTGTCTGTCTGTCTGTCTGTCTGTCTGTCTGTCTGTCTGTCTGTCTGTCTGTCTGTCTGTCTGTCTGTCTGTCTGTCTGTCTGTCTGTCTGTCTGTCTGTCTGTCTGTCTGTCTGTCTGTCTGTCTGTCTGTCTGTCTGTCTGTCTGTCTGTCTGTCTGTCTGTCTGTCTGTCCAGTTCCTAACCCAGGATTTGAGAGGGAGATGGCGTGTCGGTCGTGGGGCCAGTATAACTACGAGACGTTTGATGGGCTGTACTATCACTTTCCTGGGACATGTACCTACACTCTGCTGAGAGACTGTGAAGACACCAGCCAGGCCAGCATTCTCATACAGGTAATGTCACTGCATGTTAACCAGCATAGAGCATGACTCTCAGTTGCATATCACAGATCCATATCTGGTCTAGTAGGTGTATAAAGAATACAGGGTTGGAAAAGAAATGTGGGGACTATGACTTGATATGGAAGGCTCAACTTGGCTTTAAAGGAAATGTGGGGACTATGACTTGATATGGAACGCTCAACTTGGTTTTAAAGGAAAGTGGGGACTATGACTTGATATGGAACGCTCAACTTGGTTTTAAAGGAAAGTAGGGACTATGACTTGATATGGAACGCTCAACTTGGTTTTAAAGGAAATGTGGGGACTATGACTTGATATGGAACGCTCAACTTGGTTTTAAAGGAAAGTGGGGACTATGACTTGATATGGAACGCTCAACTTGGTTTTAAAGGAAAGTGGGGACTATGACTTGATATGGAACGCTCAACTTGGTTTTAAAGGAAATGTGGGGACTATGACTTGATATGGAAGACTCAACTTGGTTTTAAAGGAAAGTGGGGACTATGACTTTATATGGAAGGCTCAACTTGGCTTTAAAGGAAATGTGGGGACTATGACTTGATATGGAAGGCTCACCTTGGCTTTAAAGGAAATGTGGGGACTATGTGTTATGCAGGTGAGTGAGGACCCAAAAGCGACTTAACAGAAACTGAGTTTATTAAAGTCCAAATAGAGAAAACATAATCCTCAATCCTTAACAGGAAATGTCCAAACAGGGAAAACATAAATCCTCATAGTTGGGGAGAGTTGCAGGGCTTGCGGCAACAGACTGCAGGTCCCTTCGGGTAGGCGCGGGCCGTAGAGGATAGAGACACCTGCTCACACGCAGTATCTGAAGACGAGGCAGAATACAACAGAACGGAACAAGGGTACAGCAAACGGCAAACAAGAATCCGACAAGGACAGAAGCAGAAACAGAGAGAGAAATAGAGACTTAATCAGAGGGCAAAATAGGGGACAGGTGTGAAAGAGTAAACGAGGTCGTTAGGAGAATGAGGAACAGCTGGGAGCAGGAACGGAACGATAGAGAGACAGAGGAATAGAGAGAGAGAAAGAAACCTAATAAGACCAGCAGGGGGAAACGAAGAGAAGAGAAAGCACAGGGACAAGACATGACGATACAATACATGACAGTACCCCCCCACTCACCGAGCGCCTCCTGGCGCACTCGAGGAGGAAACCTGGCGGCAACGGAGGAAATCATCGATCAGCGAACGGTCCAGCACGTCCCGAGATGGAACCCAACACCTCTCCTCAGGACCGTAACGGGAAACGATGAAGAGGGAATCTAGTGCAATTACTATTATAAAAATGAGACACGGGTAGAGAACTGTAAGAGTTTGAGCAATCAGGACCAAACAGGCCAGGAGAGTAACAACTATGGACAGACTGAGACACAGCAAGGCTAAGACCAGGAACAGGAGAGAGGCGGTGGCTGTGGACAGACTGAGACACAGCAAGTGCAGGAGCAGGACCAGGAGAGATGCGGTGGCTGGGGACAGACTGAGACACAGCAAGGGCAGGAAAGATGCGGTGGCAGGGGACAGACTGAGACACAGCAAGGGCAGGAGAGATGCGGTGGCTGGGGACAGACTGAGACCCAGCAAGGCCAGGAGCAGAAGCAGGAAGAGAGTTACCGGACTTAGTCTGCGCGCAGTCCGAACAAGCAGCCACGAAACGGCGCGTGTCACGCTCCCGAGTAGGCCACCAAAAACGCTGGCGAATAGAAGCAAGCGTACCCCGAACGCCGGGATGACCAGCTAACTTGGCAGAGTGAGCCCACTGAAGAACGGCCAGATGAGTAGAAACGGGAACGAAAAGAAGGTTCCTAGGACAAGCGCGCGGTGACGGAGTGTGAGTGAGTGCTTGCTTTACCTGTCTCTCAATTCCCCAGACAGTCAACCCGACAACACGCCCCTCAAGGAGAATCCCCTCGGGGTCGGTAGAGGCTACAGAAGAACTGAAGAGACGGGATAAAGCATCAGGCTTGGTGTTCTTAGTGCCCGGACGATAAGAAATAACAAACTCGAAACGAGCGAAAAACAACGCCCAACGAGCCTGACACGCATTGAGTCGTTTGGCAGAACGGATGTACTCAAGGTTCTTATGGTCAGTCCAAACGACAAAAGGAACGGTCGCCCCCTCCAACCACTGTCGCCATTCGCCTAGGGCTAAGCGGATGGCGAGCAGTTCACGGTTTCCCACATCATAGTTACGTTCCGACGGCGACAGGCGATGAGAAAAATACGCGCAAGGATGGACCTTATCGTCAGAATGGGAGCGCTGGGACAGAATGGCTCCCACGCCCACCTCTGACGCGTCAACCTCGACAATGAATGGTTTAGTGACGTCAGGAGTAACAAGGATAGGAGCGGATGTAAAACGCTTCTTGAGAAGATCAAAAGCTCCCTGGGCGGAAACGGACCACTTAAAGCACGTCTTGACAGAAGTAAGGGCTGTGAGAGGGGCTGCCACTTGACCGAAATTACGAATGAAACGCCGATAGAAATTCGCGAAACCGAGAAAGCGCTGCAGTTCGACACGTGACTTAGGGACGGGCCAATCGCTGACAGCATGGACCCTAGCGGGATCCATCTGAATGCCTTCAGCGGAAATAACAGAACCGAGAAAAGTGACGGAGGAGACATGAAAAGCGCACTTCTCAGCCTTCACATAAAGACAATTCTCTAAAAGGCGCTGGAGGACACGTCGAACGTGCTGAACATGAATCTGGAGTGACTGTGAAAAAATCAGGATCTCGTCAAGGTAAACAAAAACAAAGATGTTCAGCATGTCACTCAGTACATCATTCACTAATGCCTGAAAGACAGCTGGAGCATTAGCGAGACCGAACGGCAGAACCCGGTATTAAAAATGCCCTAACGGAGTGTTAAACGCCATTTTCCACTCGTCCCCCTTCCTGATGCGCACGAGATGGTAAGCGTTATGAAGGTCCAACTTAGTAAAGAACCTGGCTCCCTGCAGAATCTCGAAAACTGAAGACATAAGGGGAAGCGGATAACGATTCTTAACCGTTATGTCATTCAGCCCTCGATAATCCACGCAGGGGTGCAGGGTCCCGTCCTCTTCCTTAACAAAAAAGAACCCAGCTTCGGTGGGAGAGGAGGAAGGGACCACGGTACCGGTGTCGAGAGCTACAGACAAATAATCTTCGAGAGCCTTACGTTCGGTAGCCGACAGAGAGTCTAGTCTACCCCGTGGGGGAGTAGTACCCGGAAGGAGATCAATACAACAATCATACGACCGGTGAGGAGGAAGGGAGGTGGCCCTGGACCGACTGAAGACCGTGCACAGATCATGATATTCCTCCGGCACCCCTGTCAAATCACCAGGCTCCTCCTGTGAAGAGGGAGCAGAAGAAAAAGGAGGAACAGCAGACACTAAACACTTAACATGACAAGAGACGTTCCAGGAGAGGATAGAATTACTAGACCAATTAATAGAAGGATTATGACACACTAGCCAGGGATGGCCCAAAACAACAGGTGTAAAAGGTGAACAAAAAATCAATAAAGAAATGGTTTCACTATGATTACCAGAGACAGTGAGGGTTAAAGGTAGCGTTTCACGCTGAATCCTGGGGAGAGGACTACCATCCAAGGCGAACATAACCGTGGGCTCCCCTAACTGCCTGAGAGGAATGTCATGTTCCCGAGCCCAGGCTTCGTCCATAAAACAGCCCTCCGCCCCAGAGTCTATTAATGCACTGCAGGAAGCTGCCGAACCGGTCCAGCGTAGATGGACCGACAAGGTAGTACAGGAACTTGACGGAGAGGCCAGAGTAGTAGCGCTTACCAGTAGCCCTCCGCTTACTGATGAGCTCTGGCCTTTTACTGGACATGAAATGACAAAATGACCAGCGGAACCGCAATAGAGACAGAGGCGGTTGGTGATTCTCCGTTCCCTCTCCTTAGTCGAGATGCGAATACCCCCAGCTGCATGGGCTCAACACCTGAGCCAGTGGGGGAGATGGTAGTGACGGGGAGAGGGGGGACACTGTTAACGCGAGCTCTCTTCCATGAGCTCGGTGACGAAGATCTACCCGTCGTTCTATGCGAATAGCGAGTTCAATCAAAGAATCCACGCTGGATGGAACCTCCCGGGAGAGAATCTCATCCTTAACCTCAGCGTGGAGTCCCTCCAGAAAATGAGTGAGCAACGCCGGCTCGTTCCAGTCACTGGAGGCAGCAAGAGTGCGAAACTCTATAGAGTAATCCGTTATGGATCGATTACCTTGACATAGGGAAGACAGGGACCAGGAAGCTTCTTTCCCAAAAACAGAACGATCAAAAACCCGTATCATCTCCTCCTTAAAGTTCTGATACTGGTTAGTACACTCAGCCCTTGCCTCCCAGATTGCCGTGCCCCACTCCCGAGCCCGTCCAGTAAGGAGAGATATGACGTAGGCGATACGAGCAATACCCCTGGAGTACGTGTGGGGCTGGAGAGAGAACACAATATCACACTGGGTAAGGAACGAGCGACATTCAGTGGGCTCCCCAGAGTAACACGGTGGGTTATTAATTCTGGGCTCCGGAGACCCGGAAGCCCAGGAGGTAACCGGTGGATCGAGGCGGAGATTGTGAATCTCCTCCGAGAGGCCGGAGACTTGGGCGGCCAGGGTCTCAACGGCATGTCGAGCAGCAGACAATTCCTGTTCGTGTCTGCCTAGCATCGCTCCCTGGAACTCGACGGCAGAGTAGAGAGAATCCGTAGTTGCTGGGTCCATTCTTGGTCGGATTCTTCTGTGATGCAGGTGAGTGAGGTCCCAAAAGCGACTTAACAGAAACTGAGTTTATTAAAGTCCAAACAGAGAAAACATAATCCTCAATCCTTAACAGGAAATGTCCAAACAGGGAAAACATAAATCCTCATAGTTGGGGAGAGTTGCAGGGCTTGCGGCAACAGACTGCAGGTCCCTTCGGGTAGGCGCGGGCCGTAGAGGATAGAGACACCTGCTCACACACAGTATCTGAAGACGAGGCAGAATACAACAGAACGGAACAAGGGTACAGCAAATGGCAAACAAGAATCCGACAAGGACAGAAGCAGAAACAGAGAGAGAAATAGAGACTTAATCAGAGGGCAAAATAGGGGACAGGTGTGAAAGAGTAAACGAGGTCGTTAGGAGAATGAGGAACAGCTGGGAGCAGGAACGGAACGATAGAGAGACAGAGGAATAGAGAGAGAGAAAGAAACCTAATAAGACCAGCAGGGGGAAACGAAGAGAAGAGAAAGCACAGGGACAAGACATGACGATACAATACATGACACTATGACTTGATATGGAAGGCTCAACTTGGCTTTAAAGGAAATGTGGGGACTATGACTTGATATGGAAGGCTCAACTTGGTTTTAAAGGAAATGTGGGGACTATGACTTGATATGGAACGCTCAACTTGGTTTTAAAGGAAAGTGGGGACTATGACTTGATATGGAACGCTCAACTTGGTTTTAAAGGAAAGTAGGGACTATGACTTGATATGGAACGCTCAACTTGGTTTTAAAGGAAAGTGGGGACTATGACTTGATATGGAACGCTCAACTTGGTTTTAAAGGAAATGTGGGGACTATGACTTGATATGGAAGACTCAACTTGGTTTTAAAGGAAAGTGGGGACTATGACTTGATATGGAAGGCTCAACTTGGCTTTAAAGGAAATGTGGGGACTATGACTTGATATGGAAGGCTCACCTTGGCTTTAAAGGAAATGTGGGGACTATGACTTGATATGGAAGGCTCAACTTGGCTTTAAAGGAAATGTGGGGACTATGACTTGATATGGAAGGCTCAACTTGGCTTTAAAGGAAAGTGGGGACTATGACTTGATATGGAAGGCTCAACTTGGCTTTAAAGGAAATGTGGGGACTATGACTTGATATGGAAGACTCAACTTGGCTATAAAGGAAATGTGGGGACTATGACTTGATATGGAAGGCTCAACTTGGCTTTAAAGGAAATGTGGGGACTATGACTTGATATGGAAGACTCAACTTTGCTATAAAGGAAATGTGGGGACTATGACTTGATATGGAAGGCTCAACTTTGCTATAAAGGAAATGTGGGGACTATGACTTGATATGGAAGGCTCAACTTGGCTATAAAGGAAATGTGGGGACTATGACTTGATATGGAAGACTCAACTTGGCTATAAAGGAAATGTGGGGACTATGACTTGATATGGAAGACTCAACTTGGCTATAAAGGAAATGTGGGGACTATGACTTGATATGGAAGACTCAACTTGGGCTTCAACAGTGAGTGCTTTGTATGAAATAAAACAATTTGATTTTCAATTCTTATTGACTGAATTGCTGAATATCAGTGATTTTATTCATCATCGACTAGCAAGGATTTCCACTCCTCATGAGTATCATTTCCCAGAGCTGCTCTTCATCTCACAGTGTTTCTAAGGGTTGGCGGTTCTCAGTACAGTCTTAGAGTAGAAGAGTACAGTCTTGGCCTCAGGGTAATATTTGCTCTGAAGATTAACTGAAAGCCATCTCATTACTGGACTAATTTATGTCAATTACCGTTAGGCTACTGCAATTACCCACAATGCATCTCAACCGTCCACAACAAACCTCGACTTTGTTCATAAAAAGCAAGCTGAGTAACCGAGAGGAAGTCGCTCCAGGAGAAAACTAGAAAAAGAAACAACTTTACCTGGAACTTCCTTTTCCTTTGACTTCTAGCTGCGTTCTGCTTTGTGGGCAGATGGAGTCCCCTGGGGGAGGGGCATATGGAGTCCCCTGGGGGGCAGGTGGAGTCCCCTGGAGGAGGGGGGCATATGGAGTTCCCGGGGGGAGGGGGCACAACGGTGTATCCATCCAATCCACTCATTATTTATTCATAGTAGTAAACAGGGACTGGTATCAAAATGAATGTTTCTCGGTTCATGTTTTGTACGGTAGCGATGTCGTTGATTTAAATGTCTCTGTATTTTATTGATTGTATTTACTTATTTGTTATTATCAACTAACTAACTAAAATGTTTTATAAATGAATAAATAGTCTATTCTGTTGATTTTCCAGGTCCACAATGACCCAGACTGCCGCTCGTCTCCCTACTCCTGCACGCGGTCAGTTAGTCTCTTCCTGCCCTGGGAAGGAGAGATCAGGTTGCACAGGTCCAAAGTTACCTTCAAGGGACAGAGGTAATCGATTGATTTGATCGACTGATTGATTGGTTGATTGATTGATTACAGGTTTGTTTAATAAATAAATGTTTTATAATAAGCAGATGTAAAATAAGAGCTGAGAAATGAAGTGACATCACAATGTGTTGTAGTGAGTCTGGTCTCCGTTGTGACATCACAATGTGTTGTAGTGAGTCTGCTCTCCGTTGTGACATCACAATGTGTTGTAGTGAGTCTGGTCTCTGTTGTGACATCACAATGTGTTGTAGTGAGTCTGGTCTCTGTTGTGACATCACAATGTGTTGTAGTGAGTCTGGTCTCTGTTGTGACATCACAATGTGTTGTAGTGAGTCTGCTCTCCGTTGTGACATCACAATGTGTTGTAGTGAGTCTGGTCTCTGTTGTGACATCACAATGTGTTGTAGTGAGTCTGGCTCTCTGTTGTGACATCACAATGTGTTGTAGTGAGTCTGGTCTCTTGTCATCACAATGTGTTGTAGTGAGTCTGGTCTCCATTGTGACATCACAATGTGTTGTAGTGAGTCTGGTCTCCGTTGTGACATCACAATGTGTTGTAGTGAGTCTGGTCTCCATTGTGACATCACAATGTGTTGTAGTGAGTCTGGTCTCCTTTGTGACATCACAATGTGTTGTAGTGAGTCTGGTCTCCATTGTGACATCACAATGTGTTGTAGTGAGTCTGGTCTCCGTTGTGACATCACAATGTGTTGTAATGAGTCTGATCTCCGTTGTGACATCACAATGTGTTGTAGTGAGTCTGGTCTCAATGTGTTGTAATGAGTCTGATCTCCGTTGTGACATCACAATGTGTTGTAGTGAGTCTGGTCTCCATTGTGACATCACAATGTGTTGTAGTGAGTCTGGTCTCCAGACAACATATTGAGTTCTTGTCTCTGTGTTTTTACTCGGTCTTGACTCGGTCTTGGACAACGAGGTCTCGTAATTTCTCGCCGAGTCCAACCGGAGCCACCGGAGTGAAAATCCTATAATTACCATCTCTCATTCAGTCGGCCCATAAAACCTCTTCGCCACGGCCCAAATATCCACACTCCTTTCATGACACAACATCTCATCGACTATTGAAACCTGCCTGGGCTTTCTACTTCACTCATAAACATTACTGTCCTTCAGTGTTGTTGAAAAATATATCTCATCGACTATTGAAACCTGCCTGGGCTTTCTACTTCACTCATAAACATTACTGTCCTTCAGTGTTGTTGAAAAATACATCTCATCGACTATTGAAACCTGCCTGGGCTTTCTACTTCACTCATAAACATTACTGTCCTTCAGTGTTGTTGAAAAATATCCTCAAACATTGTGGCGGTGGTCAGAATGTCCTTGATTTGCTGGTCGATAAGACATTGTTTCACAGCTCTATTTAGTAAGAGGAGACCAGGGGGGTGGATGGAATCTACTTAAGTCTTTTCATCTGTTATAGACCTGTTTCAAATCAAATCAAATCAGTGGGTTAGTGATAATGTGTAGAGTGTCTCTCTGTTTGTCCTCAGCATCCATTTCATCACCATTCGGAATATCTAAAGAGTCCATTTGTTCTTCTGAAATATGACCACAGAAATACTGGACATTTTGAGATATTTGACATATTTACAACCGTGGTCTTGAAATTGGACAATAATGCTGGTACGAACTCGAACCCAGACGCAGTGAAACACAGCAAGCAGAGATAAGATCCAGATCTTTTACTTCAAGTCTTGACGGAAAACAAGGCAAAAGCACAAGAGTAAACTAAACAAAACACGAGACCTAAGAGACAGATACAGGCCTACAGAGGAACCTAAATAGCAAGGCAACCAGGTGAACAGAGAAGGTAATTAACCACAGGTGAAACCAATAAGTAATGATCAGGGTAACCGTGGAAACTAGAAAACAAGGTGCCCTCCAGCGGTAACCAATCAAATCGAACAGAAACTGTGACATCTTGGTCTTGACCGGAACTGGAAGAGAGGTAGTGGGTGTGCAGGCTTTCAGGTGTCCAACTCCTGGTCTCTCAACTAATTGAGGTCCAGAATAAGAGTGAATGAAAGACCTACAATCGTGGCCAAAAGTGTTGAGAATGACACAAAAATAAATTTTCACAAATCTGCTGCCTCAGTTTGTATGATGGCAATTTGCATAAACTCCAGAATGTTATGAAGTGTGATCAGATTAATTGCAATTAATTGCAAAGTCCCTCTTTGCCATGCAAATGAACTGAATCCCCCCCAAAAACATTTCCACTGCATTTCAGCCCTGCCACAAAAGGACCAGCTGACATCATGTCAGTGATTCTCTCGTAAACACAGGTGTGTGTTGACGAGGACAAGGCTGGAGATCACTCTGTCATGCTGATTGAGTTTGAATAGACTGGAAGCTTCAAAAGGAAGGTGGTGCTTGGAATCATTGTTCTTCCTCTGTCAGCCATGGTTACCTGCAAGAAACACGTGCCTTCATCATTTCTATGCACAAAAAGGGCTTCACGGGCAAGGATATTGTTGCCAGTAAGATTGCACCTAAATCAACCACTTATCGGATCATCAAGAACTTCAAGGAGAGTGGTTCAATTGTTGTGAAGAAGGCTTCAGGGTTCCCAAGAAAACCAGCAAGCGCCAGGACCGTCTCCTAAAGTTGATTCAGCTGCGGGATCGGGGCACCACCAGTACAGAGCTGGCTCAGGAATGGCAGCAGGAAGGTGGCATCTGCATGCACAGTGAGGCAAAGACTTTTGGAGGATGGCCTGGTGTCAGGAAGGGCAGCAAAGAAGCCATCAGGGAAGACTGAAGCCAGGGATTGGATGAGGACTGGAGGGACTGGAGAGGACTGATGAGGACTGGACTGCTGAGGAAAGGACTGGACTGCTGAGGGATTGGACTGCTGAGGACTGGACTGCTGAGGACTGGACTGCTGAGGACTGGACTGCTGAGGACTGGACTGCTGAGGACTGGACTGCTGAGGACTGGACTGCTGAGGACTGGACTGCTGAGGACTGGACTACTGAGGACTGGACTGCTGAGGACTGGACTGCTGAGGACTGGACTGCTGAGGACTGGGGTAAAGTCATTTTCTCTGATGAATCCCCTTTCCGATTGTTTGGGGCATCCAGAAAAAAGCTTGTCCGGAGAAGACAAGGTGAGCGCTACCATCAGTCCTGTGTCATGCCAACAGTAAAGCATCCTGAGACCATTCATGTGTGGGGTTGCTTCTCAGCCAAGGGAGTAGACTCACTCACAATTTTGCCTAAGAAAACAGCCATGAATAAAGAATGGTAGCAACACATCCTCCGAGAGCAACTTCTCCCAACCATCCAGGAACAGTTTGGTGACAAACAATGCCCTTTCCAGCATGATGGAGCACCTTTCCATAAGGCAAAAGTCTAAGATAACTAAGTCTCTCAGGGAACAAATCATCGATATCTTGGGTCCATGACCAGGAAACTCCCCAGACCTTAATCCCATTGAGAACTTGTGGTCAATCCTCAAGAGGCGGGTGGACAAACAAAAACCCACAAATTCTGACTAACTCCAAGTATTGATTATGCAAGAATGGGCTGCCATCAGTCAGGATGTGGCCCAGAAGTGAATTGACAGCATGCCAGGGAGGATTGCAGTGGTCTTGAAAAGAAGGCTCAACACTGCAAGTATTGACTCTATGCATCAACATCATGTAATTGTCAATAAAAGCCTTTGACACTTATGAAATGCTTGTAATTATACTTCAGTATTCCATAGTAACATCTGACAAAAATATCTAAAGACAATGAAGCAGCAAATTTTGTGAAAATTAATATTTGTGTCATTCTCAAAACTTTTGGCCCCGACTGTACACACTTAGAGAACCCTGGTTGACTGATTTGACCTCTCCCATCCTCCTCTCCACCTCTTCCCTCCTCCTCCCCTCCTCCTCTCCTCCTCCCTCCTTCTCTCCTCCTCCCCTCCTCCTCTCCTCCTCCCCTCCTCCTCTCCACCTCCTCCCTCCTCCTCCTCCTCCTCCTCTCCTCCTCCTCCTCTTCTCCTCCTCCCCTCCTTCTCTCCTCCTCCCATCCTCCTCTCCTCCTTCTCTCCTCCTCTCCTCCTCCCCTCCTTCTCTCCTCCTCTCCTCCTCCCCTCCTCCCATCCTTCTCCTCCTCCTCTCCTCCTCCCCTCCTTCTCTCCTCCTCCCATCCTCCTCTCCTCCTTCTCTCTTTGTCCTCCTCTCCACCTCCTCCCGTCCTCCTCTCCACCTCCTCCTCTCCTCCTCTCCTCCTCTTCTCCTCCTCCCTCCTTCTCTCCTCCTCCCGTCCTCCTCCTCCTTCTCTCCTCCTTTCCTGACGTGGAGCTGGAGAGGATCTCCTCCTCTGTCTTCCTCCCATCCTCCCATCCTTCTTCCTCCCTGGCCTCCTCTCCTCCAGTGGCTCTGTCTCCTCAAGTCCTGAGCCCAGAGTCCTGGGCAGGCCCTCGGTCTCCTCCCGCCTTCCTCACCTCCAGGATCCTGAAGACCTCCTTCTCTCCTTCTCCCACCATGCAGTGTCCAGCTGCCTCACCACATCCATGACGTGGAGCTGGAGAGGATCTCCCGCTATGTCTTGGTGACCCAGCAACATGGCTTCACCCTGGCCTGGGACGGATACAGTGGCTCTGTCTACATCAAGCTGAGCCCAGAGTGGGTGGGCAGGACCTGCGGTCTGTGTGGCAACTTCAACGCAGACGTACAGGATGACCTGAAGACCAGCTACGGTAAGAACAGAGAAAGAGAGAACAGTAGAGGACTGACTGATGACCAGCTACAGTAAGAACAGAGAAAGAGAGAAAAGTAGAGGAGAGACTGAAGACCAGCTACGGTAAGAACAGAGAAAGAGAGAACAGTAGAGGAGAGACTGAAGACCAGCTACGGTAAGAACAGAGAAAGAGAGAACAGTAGAGGACAGACTGATGACCAACTACAGTAAGAACAGAGAAAGAGAGAAAAGTAGAGGATGACCTAAAGACCAGCTACGGTAAGAACAGAGAAAGAGAGAACAGTAGAGGATGACCTAAAGACCAGCTACGGTAAGAACAGAGAAAGAGAGAACAGTAGAGGATGACCTAAAGACCAGCTACGGTAAGAACAGAGAAAGAGAGAACAGTAGAGGACAGACTGATGACCAGCTACGGTAAGAACAGAGAAAGAGAGAACAGTAGAGGATGACCTAAAGACCAGCTACGGTAAGAACAGAGAAAGAGAGAACAGTAGAGGATGACCTAAAGACCAGCTACGGTAAGAACAGAGAAAGAGAGAACAGTAGAGGATGACCTAAAGACCAGCTACGGTAAGAACAGAGAAAGAGAGAACAGTAGAGGATGACCTAAAGACCAGCTATGGTAAGAACAGAGAAAGAGAGAACAGTAGAGGATGACCTAAAGACCAGCTACGGTAAGAACAGAGAAAGAGAGAACAGTAGAGGACAGACTGATGACCAGCTATGGTAAGAACAGAGAAAGAGAGAACAGTAGAGGATGACCTAAAGACCAGCTACGGTAAGAACAGAGAAAGAGAGAACAGTCACAGGTCAGTTCCAGTAATGGTGGCCCCTCCCTCTGGAAAGCTCACAGGGGTGCAGGCTTTTGCTCCATCTCAGCTGTAACACACCTGATTCAGCAGATCAAGGTCCTGAAGAGCACCTTACTGCTACAATCAGGTGGTCAAGGTCCTGAAGAGCACCTTACTGCTACAATCAGGTGGTCAAGGTCCTGAAGAGCACCTTACTGCTACAATCAGGTGGTCAAGGTCCTGAAGAGCACCTTACTGCTACAATCAGGTGTGTTAGAAGTAGGTCTGGAACAACATCTTGTAGTGGTGGTAACGTTCTGCTGTGCTCCGCCTGTCTTCCCATACAGGTGTGGTGACGGAGGACCTGTCCATGTTTGGGAACAGCTGGGTGGAGGAGGAGCTTCACCAGGTCAGGTGTCCCATGGTGTCCTTCATGTTCTCCTCGCCCTGCGCCTCACGTGACCCTCACATACTACTGGTGAGTAACCCTGACCCTCACATACTACTGGTGAGTAACCCTGACCCTCACATGCTACTGGTGAGTAACCCTGACCCTCACATGCTACTGGTGAGTAACCCTGACCCACACATGCTACTGGTGAGTAACCCTGACCCACACATACTACTGGTGAGTAACCCTGACCCTCACATACTACTGGTGAGTAATCCTGACCCACACATATTCCTGGTGAGTAATCCTGGCCCACACATACTACTGGTGAGTAATCCTGGCCCACACATACTACTGGTGAGTAATCCTGGCCCAGACATACTACTGGTGAGTAATCCTGGCCCACACATACTACTGGTGAGTAACCCTACACACAGGTAGTGAATAACGCTGACCTTAACCTCACATACAGGTAGTGAATAACCCTGACCTTAACCCTCACATGCTACTGGTGAGTAACCCTGACCCACACATGCTACTGGTGAGTAACCTTGACCCTCACATACAATGGTGAATAACCCTGACCTTAACCCTCACATACAGGTAGTGAATAACCCTGACCTTAACCCTCACATACAGGTCGTGAATAACCCTGACCTTAACCCTCACATACAGGTAGTGAATAACCCTGACCTTAACCCTCACATACAGGTAGTGAATAACCCTGACCTTAACCTCACATACAGGTAGTGATTGTGTTAAGTAGACATCTCTGGTGCTGCTAACTGCTAACTTGGTTCTCGGTCTCTACCAGGTAGTGAATAACCCTGACCTTAACCTCACATACAGGTAGTGATTGTGTTAAGAAGACATCTCTGGTGCTGCTAACTGCCAAGTCGCTGCTTGGTTCTCGGTCTCTACCTGAGGGACCACAATTATTTTAAAAGGACATTTTTGAATCTTACACACATTTTTAGATTTAATTCTCCTAAATTGAACTACTCTAACTCTGTGTGTGTTCTTTATTTTCCTGTTCTGGGTTTGTGTGATTCATTTCCTGTTCTGGGTTTGTGTGATTCATTTCCTGTTCTGGGTTTGTGTGATTCATTTCCTGTTCTGGGTTTGTGTGATTCATTTCCTGTTCTGGGTTTGTGTGATTCATTTCCTGTTCTGGGTTTGTGTGATTCATTTCCTGTTCTGGGTTTGTGTGATTCATTTCCTGTTCTGGGTTTGTGTGATTCATTTCCTGTTCTGGGTTTGTGTGATTCATGTTCTGTTCTGGGTTTGTGTGATTCATTTCCTATTCTGGGTTTGTGTGATTCATTTCCTGTTCTGGGTTTGTGTGATTCATTTCCTGTTCTGGGTTTGTGTGATTCATTTCCTGTTCTGGGTTTGTGTGATTCATTTCCTGTTCTGGGTTTGTGTGATTCATTTCCTGTTCTGGGTTTGTGTGATTCATTTCCTGTTCTGGGTTTGTGTGATTCATTTCCTGTTCTGGGTTTGTGTGATTCATTTCCTGTTCTGGGTTTGTGTGATTCATTTCCTGTTCTGGGTTTGTGTGATTCATTTCCTGTTCTGGGTTTGTGTGATTCATTTTCTGTTCTGGGTTTGTGTGATTCATTTCCTGTTCTGGGTTTGTGTGATTCATTTCCTGTTCTGGGTTTGTGTGATTCATTTCCTGTTCTGGGTTTGTGTGATTCATTTTCTGTTCTGGGTTTGTGTGATTCATTTCCTGTTCTGGGTTTGTGTGAGGTAAACTTGGACCTTGTGCTTACTTTGTTTTCACCGTGACAGACAGTGAAGGAGGTGTGTGCAATGCTTCTGGAGGAACCATTTACAGGCTGTCATGAGTTTGTCAGTCCTCTGTCTTACATGGCTAGCTGCTCCAACGACCTCTGTCTGTAAGTACTGACTAGTCACCAACGACCTCTGTCTGTAAGTACTGACTAGTCACCAACGACCTCTGTTAGTAATACTGACTAGTCACCAACGACCTCTGTCTGTTAGTAATAACTAGTCACCAACGACCTCTGTCTGTTAGTACTGACTAGTCACCAACGACCTCTGTTAGTAATAACTAGTCACCAACGACCTCTGTCTGTTAGTACTGACTAGTCACCAACGACCTCTGTCTTAGTAATAACTAGTCACCAACGACCTCTGTCTGTTAGTACTGACTAGTCACCAACGACCTCTGTCTGTAGTACTGACTAGTCACCAACGACCTCTGTCTGTTAGTAATAACTAGTCACCAACGACCTCTGTCTGTTAGTACTGACTAGTCACCAACGACCTCTGTCTGTTAGTAATAACTAGTCACCAACGACCTCTGTCTGTAAGTACTGACTAGTCACCAACGACCTCTGTTAGTAATAACTAGTCACCAACGACCTCTGTCTGTTAGTACTGACTAGTCACCAACGACCTCTGTGTCTGTAATAAGTACTGACTAGTCACCAACGACCTCTGTCTGTTAGTACTGACTAGTCACCAACGACCTCTGTCTGTTAGTACTGACTAGTCACCAACGACCTCTGTCTGTTAGTACTGACTAGTCACCAACGACCTCTGTTAGTAATAACTAGTCACCAACGACCTCTGTTAGTACTGACTAGTCACCAACGACCTCTGTCTGTTAGTACTGACTAGTCACCAACGACCTCTGTCTGTTAGTACTGACTAGTCACCAACGACCTCTGTCTGTTAGTACTGACTAGTCACCAACGACCTCTACATCCCTTCCACTGTAAGTGTTTTGTACGTGTTGTAAACTACATCCCTTCCTCTGTAAGTGTTTTGTACGTGTTGTAAACTACATCCCTTCCTCTGTAAGTGTTTTGTACGTGTTGTAAACTACATCCCTTCCACTGTAAGTGTTTTGTACGTGTTGTAAACTACATCCCTTCCTCTGTAAGTGTTTTGTACGTGTTGTAAACTACATCCCTTCCACTGTAAGTGTTTTGTACGTGTTGTAAACTACATCCCTTCCTCTGTAAGTGTTTTGTACGTGTTGTAAACTACATCCCTTCCCCTGTAAGTGTTTTGTACGTGTTGTAAACTAAATCCCTTCCCTGTAAGTGTTTTGTACGTGTTGTAAACTACATCCCTTCCCCTGTAAGTGTTTTGTACGTGTTGTAAACTAAATCCCTTCCCCTGTAAGTGTTTTGTACGTGTTGTAAACTACATCCCTTCCCCTGTAAGTGTTTTGTACGTGTTGTAAACGTCAGTGTAACATCCTGTCTTCCTGCCGACCTGTCTTTGGTTTCTTTTCAGTGAAAGAGTTGTATTCTGTTCTTTATCTTGCCCTGAATGAAGGTCGGGTCCCAACGGTGATGTGGTATGCCAGGTGTTCACGGAGTATGCCCGGGTCTGTGCCCACGCCGACCACCCACTGACGGACTGGAGGACTCACATACCACAGTGTGGTAGCTACCCTTCATAATGTTATTTACCCATACCCGCATGCAGGATACACTGCAGTTAGTTTTAGTGTAGATAATTAAGTGCCGTTTCAGTTGGCTTGTTGCCCCCCCAAAAAATATTATTCCTTCAAGTCACACATGGTATGTAATTACACGAAACAAACCCCAAGACAAATTTAATGTCAAACATTTGTAACGTTACCTCCTGTCTCGTGATATCACTTAATGTCTTGTATGTTACTTCCTGTCTTGTGATGCTACATCCTGTCTCACGGTGTCACTTCCTGTCTTGTGATGTTACCTCCTGTCTCGTGATATCACTTCATGTCCTGTGATGTTACTTCCTGTCTTGTGATGCTACATCCTGTCTCACGGTGTCACTTCCTGTCTTGTGATGTTACATCCTGTCTCGTGATATCACTTCATGTCCCGCTAATGTCACTTCCTGTCTTGTGATGCTACATCCTGTCTCACGGTGTCACTTCCTGTCTTGTGATGTTACATCCTGTCTCGTGATATCGCTTCATGTCCCGCTAATGTCACTTCCTGTCTTGTGATGCTACATCCTGTCTCACGGTGTCACTTCCTGTGTTCCCCAGCGATGCCGTGCCCTCCAGGTCTGCAGTATAAGGAGTGCATCACCTGCTGCCCTGTGTCCTGTAACGTGGACAGAATGTGCATCGACAACAAGCTGCAGTGTCTAGACGGATGCTACTGTCCCGACGGTGAGACTTCGGGTCCTGTTGTTGATTACCGTTACTTTACTATGTAATACTCTTACATTAAAGGTGACATGAAGAAGGCCTGTGAGCCGTAAGCGTTGGTACCTTTTTCTGTTTTGAATATGGAATAGAGGCTTAAATAATATAATAAATAATAATATACTAGTAATAATAA